>NC_056728.1:789016145-789133645 GCF_019279795.1 Protopterus annectens | reverse complement strand
AGTATGTCTCCAGTTCAAGGACAAATTCATCCCCATGGTAAAATGACTTTTTAAACAGTAGCACACCCTAAGGCTCACCAGACAGCTTCAATCTCTCTTCAAGCTAAAGGATGAAGCCTAGCATTCATGGAGAAACAATCCAACCCCTAAAAGCTGCACATTCTTTTCCAAACTCTGGTACATGGCTTAGCACTTCATATGGAGGCAGAAAACAAAGTATCTCAAAAACAAGTAACTTTCCCTCATGAATAAAACCAAAACATTCTGAAAAAGGTCAGTCTGCTCACTGGATGCAAATCTTCTGACAAAAAAAAAAATCCTCTGTAAATTCTGTAAACCCGATCCAGAGAAATAAAGGACCACTCACCTACTGTTCATCAGAGAATTCAGCAAACTTACTCAGTCTATCAACATCTCCAATCCCTCTCCATTCTCTCAGAGCCACCCCCTCCATTTCTATCTACCGTCTACTTAAAAAAAAAACTCAAATAAAGAAATCAGTAATTGACTTGAAAACATGACCATAGATTACCCCTTCCAGGCTCATACCAAATTTTTCTGTGATTAATTTGCCACATTGGGTGATTTCTCTCTCTACCCTCTTCATCACATTTTTAACCTTTCCCCAACACTAAATATAATGATAAAACTTGAAAAACATCAATCATTACCACCTTCTCAAACAATCTAAACATCAAAATTGTCCTCTTTCAATCCTACCACTCTTAGAAAAGTGGTGGAAAAAAAGCATTTGTATCAAATTTAAAGACTATATTCAGCCAATCATCTCCTCACCATAAAACAGCACGGATACTGGATAAGGTATAGCAGAATTATGGCACTTTGGCATGAAACTATTCTCCTCAACATGGACAAAGATAACTTCACAGGAGAAATATTCATTGACCCCACAAAACTTTTGAACTAAACAGCCACCAACTTCTGCTCTTTCTTCAGAACATTGACATTTAATAACACATCCAGCACCTGCTTCCAAGATTTCTTGTCAGATTTTTAAAGTTAAATTAGGCTGTTCCCTTGTCTCAGCCCACAACTCTTTCAGTGGGAGTATGCCAAGGTTCAAACCTAGCTCTTCTTTTCTTCTCTTCTCTTCTCTTCTCTATTTTCATTTATAAACGATCTTATGACATTCGTACCTTACAACTCATTCTCTGCATTGATTGCATGGTAATCTTAACATCAAACCACAACCAGTCATCAAGTGAAAAAAGAAATTTACTCCCTCTATTCTTATCTCATTAACCATAAACAAATGCCCCCCCCAAAAAAAAACATGTTATCTGGACCACCTATAAACTTAACAAATACTAAAGTCACTCAATATCACCACTTTTTGTTGCGCAACAATGAAAGCAACCATAACCTTCAAATAACTCAGTTAATGGATAGTTTATTCACTAATATTCAATACCTGTATTCAGAAATCAGGGCTAAAAACTGACTCACTTCTGTTCTGAGCTAGGAACATCTCGCCCTACCTATCTGACCTAGACAAGGCAGTTGTAGGCAAAGGAGTCCTTCTGACCCGACCCAAATATGGACGACACATAATAGCTTCAACTGCAAAGAAAAAACTCCTCCCCACTACAGAGTGTCTAAAACAAAATCTGTTGCTTCCTCACTAACTAACCCACCCATGAATACCCTTGTTTTACCGTCAGAAAAGTATAATGAGAGGGGTGTGGCCAAGATGGTAAGCAGTTAAAAGCACTGTTTTTTTAGTTCTGATTCATACTAAAATACTCAAATAGATTGTTTCAAAACTTGATGGATTTATAATTGAACATCTGTTAAAAGATTTACTACAAAAAAATAACAAGTTTGAAACTCTTTTAATTGCTTTTTCCTGTCAACATAACTAAAAAAGAACTAACTGTCTGAGAATGAGCCAATGTAAGCCCAGTGTACAGGACAGTACTATGAAAAACGACATACGGACTATATTAAGCAACATCAGTAAGTTATCTGTAAAGATAGATAAATTAGAAAGCAAAATGGAATAAATTAGAAATCAAAATGGACAATTTTATAGAGGAATGTAAAATTAGGTTGAAGTGCTGAGTGAATATCTGAAGCAATCATCACAATTCTCGAGTGTAAAGGAGGCAAAATCTGATTTTGATGGAAGTTTACTTGAAAATGAGAATAACACCGAATTTCTTCTGAAACAAAATAACTTATTCAGGATAGAATAGAAGACTTAGGAAACAGATCTAGAAGGAATAACATCAGGATTTATGGGATTCCTGAAAAAGAAGAGGGAGTCTGTACAATTCAATTTCTTAATACCTGGCTGCCTAAAACATTGAACTTGCCTGAGATTTTATCTTTGGCATTGAAAGGGCACATAGATTTCTTTCTAACTCATCTTAAAAAAAAAAACACACAACTTCACCAAGAACAGTGACTGTAAGATTTTTCTCAAGTCAAGATAAGGATTTAGTTTTAAAAGTCACATGGATTAATTATCTGGTTAAAATTAAAGGAGATATTATAATATTTGATGATAACTATTCTACATTAGTGATGTCCAAGAGAAAAGTGTATGTGCACTTTTTAAAAGCTTAAACAACAACAATATTAAAGCACAAATCTTGTTTCCATCAAAAATAAGGAGTCACCTTCCAGAAGGAAAGAAAATTGCTAACACCTTGGAAGATGCAATGAACTTTATACAGAAATAAAATCCTAGAAAATCAGAAGAAATGGACTAGAATCCATCAACTTCTTTGAAGAGAAATACAACAAGAGATGGTTGGTTAATGAAAGACAAGAATGGTAAAAAAATGAAGGACAAATGAAAATCAATTTATTTCATGATTATGAATTCTTATTAATTTAAATAAGTGCTTCAATACTTACGAATAGATGCTGCATATTACCTTTTACAAAATCATTTATTTATTTATGTGCTTCAAATGGTTACTAGCTCCCTTTCAAGTGTTAGAGTTTGATTCTTTTAGCTATATATGAAATTAAAGCCACTTATTTTCACTTATAGTTTAAAAGGTTAAACTAGGGAGGCCACTGTGGTGCAGCAGTTAGTGTTGCTGCCTTACAGTAAGAGGTCTCCAGTTCAATTCTCGGCTGGGGTGCTTTCTGTGCAGAGTCTGCATGTCCTCCCTGTGGTTGCATGGGTTTCCTCCAGGTGCTCCGGTTTCCTCCCACATCCCAAAGACATGCTGTAGGTGGATTGGACACTCTAAATTGGCCCTAGGTGTGAGTGTGTGCATGTGTGTGCCTTCTGTGGAAGGTTGGGTGCCGGGCTGGCAACTCAACACTGTAAAACTCCACTGCCAATCATGAACAGACAGGTTATCTGCTGTGGCGACCCCTAACCGGGAAAAGCTGGAAGAAGAAGTATAAAAGGTTAAATTATTCACCTTATTAAAAGGTAATCATTATTATGATAAAACTTATGCTAGGTGGCACACTTTCTGATATCTTGGCATAGTTCAGTAATCTACTATTAAATATAATAAAAGATGCAACAATGACACTAAAGAGGCATGTAAAATTATATTCTGGGTTCTGAAAATGGTCCTGTAGTGTACCACTGATAGTATGTCTAACATGCAATAGCACTCAGGAAAGACATGTTAGATTATAAACAAAGTATACAAATATAGATGTTTGCATATATAAAATTTACAATTGGAATGATATCAAATAATTAGAGTAACAGTCACACTGTTACAAGTTACACCTGGATCACATATAACTGTCATTCTTTAATGCAAGCTTATATGATTTGTCTCCTTTAAAATTGACAGTTTTCTTTTTATTGAAAACCTCATACAAATAATGTTTGCTGAATCATTAAATATTATTTCTTTGAGTGGAATGGCTTTTTAGTGGGTAGAATACTTTGAAATGTTTTTTTTTTATTTTTATTTTTTGGGTAGATTGGAGGAGTTTGAGGAATTGTGGTATGAAGGGGGCCTGGATTCATTTGTCAGCATCATTGTGGGAATTGCAACTGATGGATTGCTCATTTTCAAGCACTTATCATGAAAACCAGCGTAAAACAACTTAGAGTCATAAGCACTTTTGTGATGCTGCAGGAGTTATAAAATTCTAAGAACTGTCCATGTTACTTCTTCTTGTCTAAAAGTAAATAATCATAATATTTTAAATATATGCTAAGATGTCAAAACATACAAGTTAGATAATAAGCAAAAGACAATGATTTGCAATCTAAACCAAATTATTACATAGTTCTGAATGTTTGTGACTGATAGCATTCTTGACATGCAATAGCACCCAGGAAAGCTATACTATGTTATAAACAAAGTATACAAAATATACTTTCTTACATATATGTAAAAGTTATTATTGGAATGTTATCAAATAATTAGAGTAACATTCACACTTTTACAAGTTAAACCATGGTCACACATAACTGTTAATCTTTTAATGCAAGTTTATATACTATGTCTCCTTTAAAAAAGTGACAGTCTGTTTTATATTAATCATCTCATACATATAGTGCTTACTGAATCATTAAATGTTATTTTTAAATCCAATAGCTTTTTTTAGTGGTTAACATACTTTTTTTGTTGTTTTTTGGTGGCTTGGAATGGTTTGAGAGAAAGTGGAGGTGGCTTGGATTCACTCATGGATGTTTTTGTGTGAATTGTAGCTGATAAACTCTTCATTTGCAAGCCCTTGTTATAAGGAGCAGCTTGAAGCAGCTTAATTAGAATCATGATCACCTTTGTGATGCTGCAGGAATTCTAAAATAATTCTTAGAACTGTCCGGGTTACCTCTTCATGTCTAAAAGTAAATAATCATACCCTGGGATTCAATAAAGCCTACAATAAATGTACACTGTTCTGAGTGAGCAGACAACACAAGCATAACTCACATATTTTTCCTCCTAATTTTAGTTTTCCTATTGATTTTCTTGCAACTTTAAATACTGAAGGTATTTCATAAAGGTTACTACAAAGTCTACATGTACACTTAGTATAAACTATCTTTCTGAGTGACTAGAAAGCACAAAACATGTGGTAGGGGTGTTCTTGAATACAGATTGTGTACACTTAGAATTGCATTCTAAACCACTGTCATTTATTAAATAGTTCTCAATGCTTGCAGTACACCAAAAGGATAGGTTATATACTAGCTTATAGAATGACACTTCTGATAAAAAAACTCAGGATTGTATTTCTATTTTATTGTCTCTTTTTAAGGATAACAAAACATAACAATTTATTATGGAAAATTGAAATCTTAAAAGGGAAGATTTTTCAGATGTTTTTTCAGATACTATTAGATATAATATTTAAGGAAAAATAGGACTAATTCTAATTCTAACAGTAATACTAGATTAAAGAGTATCAAATATATAAGGGTAAATATAAATGTTCTATTATATGATATTCTGCACTAGGATTATAGCTAAAATATAAAACCTAGGAATATAGTAAAAGTATAAGACATAGTATACAAACAGAAACCTAAAGAGATCAGAATAAGTAAACATGTATACAGTTAAATAATATAAATATGCCTATAAGGGTGGGTGATTGGCATGGTGGTTAAGGTGTTCACCTTATAGGCCAAGGTGTAGGATTTAATTTTCACATAGGGTAATTGGCTGGGTTTGGAATGGCCCACAAGGTCAGTTATCCTGGTACTAATTTATGAACTTATGACCCTATGAACAACTTTACACATAGTAAATAAAATAGAAAAAAATAGAAACTCATCTGACCCATAAATTAATAAATATGAAAATAAGAAATGACTTCTTCACTATAGTAGATAAGGGAGATAATGTGAGGTACAAGGAAAGATGATTGTAGAGATATTCAGTATGGTCAACTTATAATAAAGATTCTGAATGCCAATTTAACCATTCTTATTCATAATAACTCACTTTTTAAAGATGATGCATACTAAAAATATGAGATACATTAATATGAATCAGAAGCATGAGCTAAGCATTGTTAATCTAATTAAGAGTTTGAGAAGTACTTTGTCTTTTTCAACAAACTAGGAATACATTATTCCACAGTAGAATGCTTTTAGGTTATATCATTAGGTAATGTTTTATTTGTTTCAAAAGTTTTGTCCATAGCTGAAGATTTCATATTGTTATATATAATGTTTATAATAAGTTATGTGCATAAATGCAATTTCATTATACTTGTAGTTTTTTTCCTCTCTTATATAAATGTCAGTTTATAAATGCATATCTATTAATATTAATGGATTGAATAATCCAGTAAAGAGGGAGAGTCCGTTAAAATACTTGCAGTTACATAAAGCTCAAATAGTATTTATACAGGAAATAGATTTCCATAATAAAGATGTAATTACACTTTCATTAAAGAATTATTTGGTTTTACCAGGTTCTGGCTTTTCAGCTAAAAGAAGAGGCACTGTCATTTTATGGAAAAACTCACCAGTAAAGCCTAAAGTAAAAGATGCCTATGTTGATAAAAATGGTATGCTAAGCATTGTTATAATTGAGTGAAATAGAAAATTATATGCATTGGTGAACTCTTATTGGATTCCAGGGGTTAGAGATAAAGATGCTGGTGATTTTAATTGTATTTTATCAGACAAAGCTTTCACTGCAGGTAAAAAGCCACAAATCACATCTTCCACCAAACGCTTAATAAATTTTGTAAATCTAATGAATTTAAAGGATATATATGAGCTAAGGAAAACACTCACTTCAATTTACCCATTATTCATATAAATATAGAATGCAAACAAATATTAATAAAAATGTTGTCTTAAACAATCTATCACATATCAGCAAAGTTTCAATCATTTAATTTCCATTATCAGACCATAATGCTATAATCTTTAATATTATTTTAAAAATGGACAATCTAATACATCACAGGAGACTACCAGCATACATTAAAATAAAAGGATTCAAGGATCGGTATGTTAAAGAGATCAAAAATTTCCCAGAAATAAACATGACTGCTGAAGAAAGTGATATTTTTCTGTGGGATTCATTAAAGGCTTACGTAAATGGAAGAGTTACAAGCTGGTATTTTAGTTAAACAACAGAATGGGACAAAGAACTGAATACACTACAGTCCAAAATAAGTTGAATCTCAAACCAAATGCAGTCAGTCTGAACTTAAAAACATATGCTAAATATTTTTAAATTATAAATTATAATGTTTTAATAAACCTGGAAAAACTTAAACTTCAGACATATTCAGTAAACCCTTTAAGCTTGCATAAACTTGCCCTTAGATAAAAAAAGAATAAACAAAATCATGTTAAATAAATTATAACACATATAAATAATAAAAAAGAAAGCAGAATTGATATTAAATTTAATCTTGAGGGCTTTAAAATATTGTATGAAAATATAAATAATAATCCAAATAACATAGGTAATAATGATATAGTTGAAACTTTTCTAAGGGAAAATATAAATAATAAATTAACAAGTGAACAAATAAAAAAGACAGACCATTCACTTTTAACAAAAATAAAAAGGTCAAATAAAGTTAAAAAATTAATAAGGCACTGGGCTTAGATGGATTTATGCCAGAACTATAAAAAATACCACCGTTAAAATATCAGATAAGTTCCACAGAGAACTAAAAACAACTGCTGAAGTCCCCCCCATAATGGAAATATCCCCTTATATCACCTATTGTAAAACAAGATAAGGATCCTACAAAGTGTTAATCATTCAGACATATTTCACTTTTAAATGTGGACTATATGTTGTTTGTGGCCATTTTAGCTAACAGAATTAATCTACTTACACCTAATTTAATTAACAATGATCAAACTGGGTTTATTTTAAATAGACAAGTACTGGATAATATAATAAGAATACATCAATTAATAAACTATGCAAATAAAAATAAAAAAATAACTTTCTATCATTAGTCTCACTTTAGATAAGGAGTTTGACTTAGTTAATTGGTTGTACTTGTTTTAAACACTTTAAGTGTATAATTTCTCTTCTGAGCTAATTGTATTAATTTCTAAGTCATACAATAACTCTTGTGCTTGTGTTACACATGTTCTTTTCTTTCAAATTCCTTTAAATTATAAAATGGCCAAAAACAAGGCTGTCCATTATCATCTTTACTTTTTTCATAAGCTATAGAAACTTTGTTAATAGTATTAGATCCAATAAGAACATTAATGGTATCAAAATAAAATATTTCAAACTAAAGATATTTTACTAACAATAGGAAATATAGAAAATTCATTAGAATGCATAATTAGTTCTGTGTGTCAGTTTGAAGAAATCTCAAACTTAAGACTTAATCATAATAAAACAAGTAGATTATTAATTAATAAAGAATTAAAAAATATTCTAACTTCAATTGGAATAGCAATCAAATGAAATACCTTGGTATAACCACTATGTCTAATAGTAAGGAAATGATACAAACAAACTTTCAACAGGCTCTTGATAAAATTTAAAGTTTAGTTACAAATTTGGAACAAATTCTTATTTACCATGGAATAATGATTAATGCTTATTAAGATGGTTATTCTCCCTAAAATATTGTTTGTCTTACAATTTTCAGTATTATCTCTGCCAAACAACTGATAAAGAAGATAAATAATATTCTACTTCAATTTGTTGGCATCCTAATAAACTAAGAGTTTCATTTGATTGGCACAGAAAAGGTTTGGATAATGGTTCATAGATTAGGGTCATAGATTAGTACTAAGCTAACTGCCCTTGCGAGCCATTTTAAGCTTAACCAATTATCCCTTGTGAGACTCAAACCCTGCACCTTGTGTTTGTAAGGCAAACACCTTAACCATTAGGCCCACCCTCCCAACCCAGTGGAGTGGAATAGGATTCCCTGATATTCAATTGTATTCTACTTCAATAATTGTAAAATTTATAGTGTTGTGGATAAATTCATCTTATGATTCATTACTGAAAGAAATACATCAACAAATATTATTAGTAAATCCTAAATATATCACAACCAGTCCTAAGCAAATAATACCTAATAGTTTTATCTGGTTATTAAAAGATTTTTGCATAAATGGCATTACACCCTCCCCAGAAATGTTCCGTGCAGGAATAGCTTATTCCTGCACAAAAGCGACCATTTAGGAGAAGCATGGCAGCGCGCCATGCGTAGTAATGTAAGCACGCTGCCTCAGCTCCTAAATGGGCATGGAGCGTAGACGAGTGCAGGGGGTGTGTCTGAGAGCAGACCTCTCACAATATACACACCCCCATAGTCAAGAACTGCCATTTGGCAATTACAATGAGCAAGACCACTCATAGGGGGCTGCATACCCCCAACAGCATAGATCAATGCAGAATGTCCAGATATGTGGCACATATGCCTGGCGTGTCCCTCATTTACCCAGCCAAATCACTGGGATGATCTCATCTGAAATAATGGCAAACATACGAGTGTCAGACATCAAATCCATCAGAAAATGTACATAAAAACAAATCCGGTTACCCTAGCAACACCCTCCAAGTATGTATGAGCAATATATAAAATATAATAATATAAACTCTTTTTTTATCAAATAGATTAAATTTATCCATAGGTGCACAGGTTTGCTCATTGCTTAGCTATGCATACTGTAGCTTAAATAGCACAAGAAGATACATATCTACACTGTTACCCCACTACTTCTACCTTCCACCTCTAATGCTACCCCTTTTTTTCTTCCAGCAAGCACGGTCTAAAACTCCCTCTCACCAAGGAAAGCATTCTGCCCGGTGTATAAGACTCTGCAGTGGACCTGATCTCCCTGAAATCTGCTCTATAGTTTAAGTGCATGTAAGCTCCTGTAACTATTTTTATACAAAGACAGTCAGTTTCCCTATCTGCTCTTTGGAAATTGAACTTAAACTCCTTTTAGTTGTGGTCTACTGAGCCCCAACAGCATGCACACTCACAGGGATACCCCATTTTCCCCACTAGGTGGTGGCAACCCCCCAGAATTGCTTCCTGACTAGCTAGTAGCCAATATATCCTAATAAAGTTAGTCTTGGTGCTATCCCTCCTAAAGGGGCCCTTTTCAGGTCTGGCAACCCTCTATTCATATCTATCTATCCTAACATATTTATCTACCCCCAAATCCCAACCACCCCACTTCACCTAAACTTATACATCACCTTAGTCTCCTGACATACTTCTTTCTCCAATCACCAGCCATAGCTAATTCATAGCTCCTCCTACTCTACCTCCACATCCATACCTGTACTTACTCATCAGTAACCCACCTCCACTCCATATCAAATACTACTAATAGCTTCCAAACAACCATAATGCAAGGCCTACTACTCCTGCTCCTACTAGCCCTCACCTCCCTTTCCTACACTACAAGCATACAAACTAGCCTACCCTTAGACACCACCTCATTCCATACCACACATATTGAAAAACACACCACCTCCCACATAAGCTTTACAGTCTGTCCAACATTATTTTCCGCTAATATTATGCCACACACATCTAACATCCATCCAGCCCCCTGGTATAAAACGCGGTAAACGCGCGTTAGCGCGATTTAGCGCAGAGCTGCCACTGTTGCACACTAGGGCAGCGCCGGTTAGGCAGGTTTAAACTATTCGGGCTACCTAAAGTCCACTCTTCAAATTTTCCCTTAAAACTACCTTCCTCGAACTATACTACTGATCTAATCAGCGTATCCTATAACTAAAAAGATCATCTCCACTTGACTCCAAGTAGACTATTCTCTATCTGTTAAACCTAGCACTTGCTCCTACAGTACTTATTACCTTGATACGGCACTCTTGTCATAGATAGTACCCCAAAAAGGTAACCCCCCATTTCTCGGTCGCCCACGTCCCCTGAATCTTTATTAAAGTTTTTGTCTATCCTTCTAGCATGTCGAGGGATCAGTTGCTAGTGTCCTCACCTGCTCAGCTGGTGAACCTGGGAATACTGAGGCAATGTTACAATTGCCTCATGTACACAGACAACCCTCTCCTCCTCCCACAAAACACAAATACATGCGAGAGATGCAACTATACGGCCAAACTGGAGGCTGAGCTCTCTCAACACAGGACTGGCAAGACCAGTCAGGAGGAGAAGGTTACCACACACACTATAGACCCAGTCTCACATAGCACCATTACAACCTCAAATCATACACATAAACACACAAAGACATACTCGGAGGCTCTGATCAAAAATCTACCAAAACAGCAGAGGCCACCAAAGCAGACACCAAAACAACCACCACCTCAGAACACAACACCTGCAACACATAGACCTCACAGTCAGAGTGTCAAACAGTCACAGCCCTTAAGGCCAAACACAATGCCAGACACACTAGTCATTGGTGACTCCATAGTCAGACACACTGACGTCCCGCTCACCAGACTGAGTAAGGAGAAGGTCACAGTAAGCTGCCTGTCGGGCGCTAGAATCCGCCACATAACGCAAACACTCAGGTCTCTCAACAGCAAGTACAAATATGACTCAGTCATTGTCCACGCTGGTGTAAACAACCTGAGACGTACCTCCTTGGACTACATGAAAAGAGACATTGAGGAGCTCTCTGATTATGTAGCCCAGACAGGTATGACCCTGACCTTGAGCAGTATCCTACCTTCACCAAGAGTGATGCCACAATACAGAGATAAGATGATCAGCTTTAACAATTGGCTTAAACACTGGTGTCATTCAAAGGGGATCCAGTATCTGTCTGCCTGGGATGACATGCTGGACAAGCCACGCTGCTTCGCAAGGGACGGCTTGCACCTGTCACCCTGGGATTCGGATATTGGCAAAGGCTCTTGCCACCCCCATAGTGCCTTTTTAGGCAAGGCTCAAATTCTAAACCTACCACCCTAGAACACAAAAAGGAAAAAACTAAGGGTAATGCTGCTCAATGCCAGAAGTCTAAATCTCAAAATGCACTTTTCGAGGCCCTTCTCAGTATGGAGAACATCGATGTCTGTGCTGTGACAGAAACCTGGTTCAAGGCTCCTGAGAGCACCCCAGCTATCAGGTTTTACCACATATCATGCGTTCCGCCCCAAAATCCGGACAATACCAAGAAAGGAGGGGTATCCATATTCATCAAGGACACCCACACCTCAAGACTGGTGGCAACGCACGATGCATCGGAGACCATCCAGGTGCAATTAACCATAGGCAAGACTGCTCTGCAAATTGTAGCATGTTACAGGCCACCCTCACAAACTCAGGAACCTCACATGGCCTTCCTGAAAACACTAGAGGGATAAATGTATCACCAAACACCATCATACTAGGTGACTTCAATTACCCTAATATAGACTGGGAACACTACTCAAGCCCAAACACCCTAGCCCAAAAGTTCCTGGAATTCATAAACTCAAATGCCATGGAACAAATAGTCACCATCCCCACAAGAGGAGATAACATACTTGATCTCATCATCACGAACATGGGAGCACAGTGTTCAACACCGGAAGTATACCCCTCACTGGTGAGATCAGATCACAAACTAATCTCGCTGGAGGTCCTCATCCCACCCCCACCTGAAATAAAAAAGACCACAGTAAAGAACTTCTCAAAGACGACATCACACTTCTAGAGACTAGTGTGGTCTCCTTTAAGGCCCCCGAGCCGGCGGAAAACAGTACTCAAGCCGCTGAATCACTTACAAATACCTTCTACCAGCACCTGCAGGACTGCATGGATAAGGCAATCCCAAGCAAAACAAAGACTCTTTGTACCAAAGGCAAGCGTCCAGTCTGGTGGACCCCAGCCATAAACAAACTCTACAACAAAAGGAGGAAGCTACTACAAGATAGAGCAAAATCCTTAAAAGGTAAGACATCCTTGATCGCTATAAGTAAAAAACTAAGAGCTCTCATAAAATCATCCAAAGCAAATTTTGAGAGAAAAATAGCTAAAGACTCAAAAGACAATCATAAGGCCTTCTTTAGCTATGTTAGAAACCTAGGAGGAAACTCCCAGATATGCTCAGAACTAGTTCAAAATGATGTGAAGATTACTGATCCTACAGACATTGCCAACATACTGGCTGACAGGTTCAGTGCAAACTTCTCCCCTCCCAAAAGGAGAGATATCTATACCAAACGATTGCAGCCCCCAAACATCTCCAGCGCCCAAGTGAGAACTGCTCTCTCCAAAGCAAAAAACACAGCATCCATGGGACCTGATGGTGTCCCCGGCTGTGTGCTCCACGAACTCAATGAGGAATTAAACCCACAGCTAGGACAGCTGTTTAATCAAAGTCTTACCTCTGGATACGTACCCAGGGAGTGGCGCACTGCAACTGTGGTCCCACTTCACAAAGGCGGTGCCTCCACCGACCCTGGAAATTACCGGCCCATTAGCTTGACAAGCCTTATCTGCAAAGCCATGGAGAGGATCATAATGGACCTCATAAATAAAAGACATAGGGAATTTGCAGACTTTGGATCCAACCCAGTTTGGCTTTGTCAAAGGCAGATCATGCCTTTTAAACTTGGTTGACTTCTTCGAAACAGTCACCAAAGCCATTGACGAGGGAAAGGCAGTCCATACAGCCTACCTCGATCTGGCTAAGGCCTTCGATACAATACCCCACTCGGGTATCATTTAAAAACTCATCAGCTTAAAGGTTAACCCATACATCACAAGATGGGTTGCAAACTGGCTGAGTGACAGAACCCACAGGGTCAGAGTTGCTGGCGCCATGTCAGACTCAAAGCCTGTCACAAGTGGTGTCCCACAGGGCTCAGTCCTGGGCCCACTCTTGTTTGGCATCTACTTTTCCGAAGTACAAGCAAACACAGGAGGGTTATGGCTGACAAAGTTTGCAGATGACTGCAAACTGGGCGCCATAGTAGAAAACACATCTGACACAGATATCCCTCAGAAGGGTCTCACAGAAACGGATAACTGGTGCCAGAGCCACGGCCTGAAGTTAAATGCCAAAAAATGCATAGTCATACCCTTTGGGAAAAACAAGGTTACCCCTAGCTACCAAATAGGTGGCAATCCACTGAGCACAGAAGAAGTTATCAGGGACCTGGGGACCCAGGTTGATAGTAGTCTGTCATTCAACACCCATGTAGCTAAAGTAGTTAGGAAGACCTTCTACATTGCCCACCTTATCATGAAGGGATTCTCATCTAGATCAAGGGAGGTCATAGTCTCTATTTACTCATCACTCATCAGACCAATGATTGAGTACAATGCCCCATTCGGGATGTATCTGACCCGACACTTGCAGCAGCTGGAGAGGCCACAAATGTTCCTCACTAAAAGGATAAAGGGTCTCAAAAATCTGTCCTATGCTGCCCGACTGAAAGAACTCCAGCTCTATTCAGTCACTTACCGCTTGCTCAGAGGTGACCTTTGCCTAACATACAAGGCCATGTCAAACCCAGATTTGATGAATATGCTTCACCTCAAAAAATCTAGATCCATCAGAGCCACAAGGGCGGGAGACTTAAACCTCGACACGGCTATTAATAGGACGTGCTGGAGGGATAGATTCATCACCCAAAGACTCCTTATGCTGTGGAACAAAATCCCGGTACATGTGAGGCAGAGCACCTCGCTGACCTTGTTCAAGAGAAAGCTTGACCAATGGATGGGAGATCGCAGATATACCCCAGGGATTACCTCAGTGTCACTGCTCGACAGAGGCACAGCAAAATAATGGGTATAGTTCCCCATACTAAAGGGGTGGCGTAAGCCACAAAACGATGGGCTAGGCTTGTAAATGCCCTCGGGCAGATAGCCTAGTATGAACCTATGAACCTATGAACCTATGAACCTACTACTATCAATAGGAAAGCACTATGCATATCACTCTCAAACCTAACCAATGCTATCAAACACATGTTCAAACTCAGTAAAAGACTCATTGTAGCTGGTGACATACACCCAAACCCAGGACCCTCATTCACTGACCTTCCAAATAGAAGTCACTCTGATCTCCTAATAATTAATATCAACATAAGAAGTATTTCAAATAAACATGAAGACCTACATGCTTTTATTACTCATTACTCCCCTTGACATTGTAGCCATTACCGAAACTTGGCTGAAACCACATATTACTAGCAATGAGATTCTACCACCAGGTTACAACATCTTAAGGCTACATAGAAAAAATAGGAAGGGTGGTGGAGTTGCAATTCTATTTAAAAACAAAATAAACCTCCAGCCATTTTGTACCCCTCTGCCAACATTTCAGAATGCCAAAACCATAGGCTCTATTCTATCAATAAACTATTAAAAAAAATAACATCCTTTGTAGCTACATTCCTCCTGGAAATAACTCCCCAGCCATAGAAGAGATCCTTCAATGGCTGAATCAAAACTCCCCTCAAGAAAGAATTTTATTAGGTGACCTCAATACCGACTGGCAAACCTGCAGCTCCAAAAACTCTACCAACAGTATTAACTTCTACAATTTCACACAACTAATTCAAGACCCCACCAGAATAGATAAGAAAACCCATAAACAAACCATTATTGACTGGACACTAGTAAATAGCCCCAAACATCACTATCAGGTTGGATCCTTAACAGACATACTCAGTGACCATCTCCCCACTTTCCTCCTCAGGAAATGAACCAATACCCCTTAACCCATAACCTATAAATACATCAGGAATGATCATAACTTAACCCCAGATGACCTATGGCTCCCTCTAAAAACCCTACACCTAGATCAGGCAGTAGCCTACTTTAATAATACATTTATCTCAGTTCTAAATTCCATTGCACCAGGAAGAAAGGGTAAAACCAAAGCAAACTATGCACCATGGTTAAGTCCCGAGCCCTTCTTAAAACCAGAGAAAAGACCTGAATGCAATGGAAACAAGACAACTCTGAACATACCAAGCAAAAGTATAAACAACTTAGGAATTTAGCCAAAATACAAACCAAACTAGACAAACAAAACTACTTCCTAGGTCTCCAAAACAAATACTCAAAAAAATCTCCCAATATTTTGCAATTCTATCAACTCCTTACTAAAACCTGGAACAATTGCTACCCTCACCCCCGCCTCCCCATATACTAACAGCAAATATGTAGCCTTCCAGCTTAGCTCTCACTTCATAAACTCAATCCAAACTCTGTCCAACCAGTTAACAAACACTAATACCTCATCTATCACAACTGCTGGGAACACTCCTGGCAATACTTACCAACCAACCATCCTTCTCCCTCTCTCCAGTCCCTACATCAAAAATTAGAAAACTCCTCCTCAAATAAAAACCTACCACACTAGCTGCAGATGGTTTACCTGCTAACTTCCTAAGAATAGCAGCTGACTGTCTTTCTTACCCAGTATCAATCCAAATAAACAGGCCCATTCGAGAAGCTTATGTACCACAACTATGGAAAATATCCTACATTATACCTCTTCAAAAAGGAGGTAAATCTTATGACTTTTCCAACTATAGGCCAATAGCTATTCTTTCCTCCTTATCTAAGCTCCTAGAGAAATGCATACACTCACAAGTTATGCAATTCCAAGAAACAAACAAGTTTCTCTCATCCACCCAACATGGTTTCTGCCCTCGCCATAGTACAACTTCTGATCTTCTCTCATTCAACAACCTGGTTAATCAACATAGAAACAACAACAACTATGTGTCTGCTACCTTTTTAGACCTCTCAAAAGCTTTCAACATGGTCTCACACCCTAAACTACTTGACACCCTTCATTCTCTAGCCTTTACTTCCTCTACCATTTCCTGGTTCAATAGCTATCTATCAAACAGACAACAATCTGTACAATGGCACAATGAGCTATCCCCTCCTCTCCTTAACTCTATAGAAGTACCTCAAGGCTCAATACTAGGCCCACTACTCTTCTCTATCTTCACAAACAATCTATATACCTCCTCCAAGCAAGCCTTGCTAATTCAGTATGCAGATGATTTCACTCTCATCTGTGCAGCCCCATCTTTCAAAACCCTACAACAACTAGCCCAGGAATCATTCTCTGCTATCAAAACTTGGATCACTGGCATCCAACTTATTCTTAATCATAACAAAACCAAACTTCTGCTGTTCACACCTAATAAAATAAAATCTTCCCCCTCCACTTTCTATATCTCATCTAGGAATGGCACTATCATCTCTCCATCCACCCACACAAAACTTCTAGTAGTTGAAATAGACAACAACCTATCATTTAATCTTCACATAGCACAAACCATTCAAAAAGTTCATAAGAAAATGGGATCCCTATACAGGCACAAAAACTAACTCACAGCAAAGCACAGATCACTCTAGCTCAAACTCACCTCCTATCAACACTTACTTATGCCTCATCAATCCTAACCCACACTAAAAAATCAGATCTGGATAAGTTAGAGTCATGCTACTACAAAATAGCCAAATTTGCCAACAATTCTGCCTTTAGAACTCACCACTGCCATGTACTAAAAAAAATTCAATGGCTTGAATTTACTAACTTACTAACTTACCAACAACTCACCTACGTCTTTTACATCAGACACCATCCAGACAAAACTCCAGCCTTCAGTCAGCTAATAACCTCCCACTCTTCCAGTCACCCTCTACGCTCATCCAATAAACCCCTCCAAAGTATTACTACTGCTAACAACACTACAGGAAAAGCCCTTTATTCCCACATCATAGCTAAAAAATGGAACAATCTCCCCACCAATATAACCTCCACAACAACAAATACAAACTTCAAAAAATTACTCAAATCTCATCTCAGGACAACTTGGATTTGCCCTTGTATCACTTGACAATCTCTATACCTTCTCTTCTCTTCTACCAAACTACTCCAGTCTAAAATACACACTATTCTATTCACATAGAAATACTGTCTCTTATAATATGCCAAACTGTTCTTTGTGCTCCTTTCTGTGCATACTTATGAAAACTGTAAGCAGTACATACTACCTTTGTAAAAATTATTTCTAACTGTATTTTTAGTCCTGCAAAACCTGTTAACTATTTGTGAACTAATTTCTGGCTATATATGTCTGAACCATTGTAAATGTTACTCAAACTGTATCTCAGTCCTACAATGCCTAACTATTGTTAACAAAGTTATGTATATCTCTGCTTGTAAATAAGTTTCTGTATTACCAGTTTGTATATTTCTCATTGTATAAAAATATTCTTAATTGTGGAGCTTTTCTCCCTGAGTCTCCACTGAAAATGGACCTAGTCCAGCTGGATTTTCCCAGTAAACAAATATAAAATAAATTAAATAAATTAAATATCAAGATACATGCAAATGAAGCAGTACTGCAATAGTGTAGTGGTCAGACCATTTGCATTATGACCAGTCATTCCCAGTTCAATTCTCACTCCAGTAAATTCCATTTTCCATGTCAAATCACATTATGAACAATATTTTTTGCTGTATAACCAACTAAATAACATATATTTGTGAACTGGAGTACTACATTAAATGCAGATGTGAGATGTCATTGTAATAATGTTGTAAAATCCATAGATAAACACAAGTGCCCCATACAGTATATGTACACATGAATCAGGGATACAAATTGAAGGTATAATGTGCAATGAATAATAAATCCATAGAGTATCCAAATCCACTACCTTCCCAAGAACCATGTTACATTTCTGTCTAAATTAGTGCGGGGGTAAGCGGGATTAAGCACTATTAAGCAGTAGTAAATGGGAGTAAGCATATTTAAGCATGCGCACACAGGTTAAACAATATTGAAGCTAACCCTCTGTAAGCATATTTAAAAGGAAGTTAGCATTCCTTACCATCACACAAACCCACACAAACCCACTTACAACTGCTTAAACGTGCCTTAATCACTCTGTATCCAACAGCAGCTGTTCTGCCCAGCAACAAAATAAACAGCTCTTGAACCCGGGACCCTATACACTAATAGTCACAGTAGTTAACCAGTAAGCCATCACAGCAGTGCACAAGACTGAGATATCACCAAAAAGATCCTCACTACAGGAAAAATCAAACTTAATGTGAAAGGAATCTATATACAGTTTTAAGTTGTATAACCTACTTCATAACATGAATATGTGAACTGGAGTACTGCATAAGTCCAGATGTGAGGTGTTATTGTAATAAAGTCTTGAAATCCCCTAATAAACACAATGACCCCATACAGTGTATGTACACATGAATCATGGATACCAAACACATATATGACATGTAATGAATAATAAATCAATGCCAAACGGCAAATAGTGTTCAAATTAAAAATTAAGCAATGCTAAGAATTGCACAGCCCTGCTTACTAGGTGTACGCAATGTATAGGCCAGCTAAATCAGTTTGCCCATTGGTATACTCCTTTAAACAAAACCAACCTTAGGTAAGCAAGTTTGCCCATAGCTTAGCATTTTCAAAACTGTCCAATCATGGCAAAGTGTGGGAAACTGGCCCTATTTAAACTCCATAGGCAGGAATACATCTCATAACTGGCTGCAGCTTCCTCCTGTGGGCACTATGACTGGTGTGGGAGAAGGAGTGCACTTCTGGGTGCAGAGCTGGGGCATCCAGGAGTCCAAAGTCATGGCAGGACTCCTTGTTAAAGACCATGACCAGAGACTACTGTAGGGCTAGTACCAGGGTTCCCAATATAAAGCGGAAGCCTAGGACCAGCTTGTCCATAACCTCACCACTGCCACTGGCATACCTCAAACTGGTGAGCAGGTCAAGCATCACTATGTCAACCTGAAGCGGAAAAAGAAGGAGCTCTTGGATCAGTGGATGCAAGAGGCTAGGCAGAAGAGTGATGTCCCAGCCATGTGTAAGTATCAGTCTACTACCTGTTTAATAATTGCCAGCTCATGTATATTATGGATAGGAATGGCTAAATATTCCTCATTTCTTTGACAGCTGCAGACGAGCGGGCTGTGAAATGGGAAGACCATGCCTGTAGATTGCAGAGGTTGCATTGCAAGGCAGGTTAGTAATACTCTTGCATGTACTGTCATTAGAAATAAATCTCAAAGTAGAAGAAAGTTAATTGCCAGTATAAAACCTCTATTGTGTATGGCATGTACTGAATAAACCAGACAATATGGCAGGAAGAGTCTCATATAGGTTGTATGTAAATAAAAGGTTAACAGCCCGACAATAAAGGTCTAACTGATGGACTGTTTGTGTTTACTCTAGTATCATATGGTAATGTAGTGTTGCAATCTCTTAATAGTGCTGTTGTATTAAGCACTGTTACCCACACTGTGCTACATAAATAAAATGTGTAGGAATGTCTGTATATGACTGTTGTAATCACAAGAGATCATATTGTACAACCGAGAGAGACTTAGACAGAAATCAGTGAAAAGATAGACAACCTAATCCAAATAGCACACTCAGTTGAGATGAGAAGTGTTGTATTTTAGCACACACAGCCATGGTTTGAATCCTGGGAATGGTAGTAAGCTGTATGCAGAAACATACGCCACAACTGTACAGATATTGTCAGAAAGTCCAAATAATTGGTGTAAATCCCCTGCCTGTCATACTGTACCACTGGCAAATCAGTGGGATGATCCCAAAAGTTTAGGCAGCAAATAATGACATAAAGCTGATTGTCAGACATCATAACTGTCAGGAATATATCCATAAGAACAAACCTGTCACTCTAGCAACTCACCAAAGTGTTATGAAAGTAATAAGCAAAGTATGTCCAACTCCACTCCCATGTTGTGAAGCTATGACCAGAGTGCGTGCAGTAAAAGAACAAGACGTATGTGCATAATAATAATAATAATAATAATAATGTAGAATCTGGTAATATGTGTGACAACATTCAGGTAGTGTTAACAAACATTTGCCCCACAGGTCTGTTATATATGAAAACTGTGCCTAGAAATAAAAGATTAACATCTTGGACTGGTATTGTTTAGTCTGGTATCGTATGGCAGTGTTAGTATTGCAGTATCTTTGACTAATAAGGTATTATTCATCACTATCATCCGCACAGTGCTACATAATAAAACTGTCTAGGAAATCCTGTATAAGAGTGTTGGAATTACAAGGCCAGATTGTAAAACCACAGGAGACTTATAAGAATAATTCAGAGAAAAGATACACAGCAAATATCTATATAGCACACCCAACTGTGATGCACACTGTGTTATTTTAGCCCACACAGCCATGGTTCGAATCCTGGGAGTGGTAGTAAACTGTATGCAGAATCATACCCCTCAATTGTACAAATCTGTCTGGAATGTCCAGAGAATTGGCCCGTATCTGCTGGCTGTTACCCTGTCCCCCTGGCATATCAGCATGCTAATCTGTGACATGTAGGTAGCATTTAATGTCATATAACTGACTGTCAGGCCTGTAAATATTTGGAAAATGTCTATGAAAATAAACCTGTCATTGTACAACTCACCAAGGGTTTATGAGGGCAATAGTCAAAATATGTCCCGGTTTCACATGCATGTTGTCAAGACATGCCCATAGTGTGCAATAAGAGATGGGGAGGTATGTGCATAACATCAACTTGGAATTTGGGAATATGCATAGAAACAGACAGGTAGTGTAAACAAACAATACCTCCACAGGTATACCAGGTAAGAGATGTAAACTGCAGGTAAAACTCAGTTCATGCATATAGTTGTCTACATCCATACCACTGTCCAAACTAAGGCCATAGGGTAGTGTAATAATACCTGTAAGGTACAGATCACAGCACTGACTAGGAAAGTAATGAGTACTACAGGGATATGCAAGTTGTTAATTGACATATTTCCTCCTCCCCACCATATCTGCAACAATAAATTAAATACACAACTGAATTGGTATGTACACTATTAAATCTACTGTTGGGACATATGCCCTATTGTTCGATAAATATTGAAATTTGTTCTACGCCAGTGCCATGTTGAAATACTCCCACATTGGTGGCATGCTGCCATCAATGTACCTGCATGTTGTTGTAATGGCCGCTGTGATTCCACATATGGTAATGGCCACTGTGATTCCACATATGCATGTGTTCTGTTTGCTATGCAACTGTTCCATATCTGGTGTTACGGGTTAATGGGAATATCTATGCATGCTGTTATACCTAATCCTGGAATGTGTTGACTATTACTAACCCACATATGTTGTAAAATTGAAACACCATAGCATGTTTGGGAAGGCTGGTCCCAGTGGACCCACTTCTCCCACATCATCTGGCCATGACACCGTGCACCAGCATGTCTGGGACCCACCCTGGGACTTCCTCGTCTGCTGATCCTGCACCATTTGGGGGTGGAACCACCTCAGGGGATGAGGCTCATCCCCCCCGTGGCAGTGGGCGTGGATAGGATACTGTCACTCGTCATCAGGTCTGGGGTCTGGTGTGTAGCTAGCTCTGCAGAGAATTTGGAGATATGCTATGCCAGCTTGAGGGCTGCATGGCACAACTAGAAGATCAGCCTACCCCTCCTACTCAGCCCCAAGCACAGCCACCTTTGGAGCCATGAACGTGCAGTGGTGATTGCCCATGGGTGGGGACCACAGTCCCACTGTTTCCATCAGGGGGCTCATGGGCTTCCGACTTCCAAACACCCCTCCACATCCAAGGTGTTTACCCCCACATGTGTCATATACTGCCCCTGTATGCTGTCTTGTCTGTCTTGTCTGTTTTCCTACCCAACCTACCTCCCCAAATATACGTATGATCCCTCCCCAACATCCCAGTCTCACTTAAAAAAAAAGGGCAATCTGTTCCCAAAAAAAAAATCTCGCCCCATACATAGCTGTCCATTTTGCACACGTGTCCACTGGACACATGTAATCTGGTCTAATTGGGTTCAAATCATATTACTGTTGTCCTCACCCCTCTCTCATGGGTATGAGTTTCCAAATCTACCTCCAAATCAGTGTATATGCACAGCTGTTGCTGTAGAAGAAATGGGCAGCTATGGACCTTCTCTACACCCGTCCTGCACACCCCTAGCTATTTTCCCTACTATATTTCCCTATTTGTGCCCCTTTTTCACCACTTTCCTATCAACCCTTTTTCATTTCTTTTAAAGATATTAGCACAGGGGTAAGTAGGAGTAATCACTTTTAAGCAGCAGTAAGCAGGTTTAAGCTTGTTTGCACTGGGGTAAGCAATGCCAACACAGGTTAAGCAATTTAGAAGCTAACTGAGTATAAGAAACTGTAACCAGACGTTAGCAGTGCTTACTTTTGCACAAACCCGCTTACAACTGCTTAAAAGTGCCTTAATCACTCTGTATGCAATGGCCCTTTTTTCTGCCTAGCAACAAAACAAACAGCCTTTGCAAGGCTAAACCCCAATACCCTGCACACCATAGCCAAAGAGATTGACAACTAAGTCATGTCAGATATACATAGCCCTGATGTATTCACAAACATATCATCTAGCACAGTCATTCAACAGTACAGGAAATGAATTTATACATGTAGATGTATGTGTGTGTGTGTGTGCAGGTTCACTTTAAATAATCGAATGTTCAGAACATCGACGTTCTGATCATCGAGACCAGAAAACTGATGGTCAGAACATCAAAGGTTTAAAGTGGAAGTGCCAGGTAAGTGAGATTGTGGAATGTTGGGTATGTATGCAGGGCAGCAAGGTGCACTGCATGTCGTGTGTGTGTATGTGTGTGTGTGCCATCTGAGTGTTGGCATTGCAGGTAGGGTACGGGAAATTTCCCGTTAAGCACTACTGCATATAGCAGTAATCGTGAGATTTCCCTTACCCCACTGTAATGCGATCTTGGAGTTGGAATATTAACATGGGGGTGTGTGGGGGGCACAACCCCCCCACATGGGGGGTGAAGGGGTGAAGCCCCCCCTGCATAATGTAGTGTTTGTGATTTTTTTTTGTTTTTTATGGTTCATTTTGAACATTCGATGTTCTGAACATCAATGTTCTGGTCTCTATGATCAGAACGTCAATGTTCTGAAAATTCATTATGATTCAAGGTGAATCCGTGTGTGTGTGTGTGTGTGTGTGTGTGTGTGTGTGTGTGTGTGTGTGTATATATATATATATATATATATATATATATATATATATATATATATACATATGCATACATCTATAGATATGTATGTCTCCATATATTTGTCTATATATATAGCAATATATTTATACATATATATGTAAGCAGATATATATATATATATATATATATATATATATATATATATATATATATATATATGGGATCCATGCAGATGTTTGAAGTTTCACTTCTTCAAACTCACTTCACCGAGTCCACTTGTTCGATGTAGTGAAACTTCGAAATTTGACTCCAGCAGTCAAACTACAGCGCGGAATGGGAATACTCCCTTTTCCTTGCTATAGTCCGATCTCAGAGTTGGTATATTTAAGTAGGGGGTGTGAGGGGGCACAGCCCCCTACATGGTAGGTGCAGAGGGGCTTGCCCCCCCTGCAAAAACATGTTGTAGTGTTTTTCTTTTTTTTGGGTCGCCCGGGGAACTAGACTTTAGCAAAAATGCACTTTCGTTGAAGTGAACTTTCCCTGAAGTGTGGGTCTTCTGCTTTATTTTGAAGAAGTGTTCTTTTGATGTAGAGCAGTAGACCCATATAAATATATATATATATATATATATATATATATATATATATATATATATATATATATATATATATGTATCTGTATATACAGATATATATCTATAGATATAAAAGAGAACATAACAAATACATATATGACCAAAGGCACTCTTAATGTGGGTAAGGAGTCCCAAGCTAAATACCTCTTGTAAGTATTGATATCACCCCCTCCCTCAAAGAGGCACAGGTGGGGTTGTCAGAGGCCAATACTATGCCATCATTTGACATTCCTCTGTTATCCACCCCATCCCCACACACAGTCACAGTGCCTATAGATATGCCATCACTAGTGGCCATAGCAGAGGGACAGTTGGTGGTTGGTGGCAGTGCACAGGACAGTGTGGTATCTATGGCTGCGGTGTCTGGACACAGAAGCCATAGCCAGATGACTGGCAGGGAAAGGGGTGCTCATGGGAGGGCTACTAGGCATTGTGCCACTGGCAGAAGTGCCACATCTGGTACCACCAGACACATGTTTCAGGCTGTTATGGAGGCGCAGGCACGTATGGAACTGTACACCAGACAGGGTCTAAGGCTGTAGAGGGCTGCTTTTTCAGCTGTACGTGACAACATCCGTGATCTTGCAGGTGTCCTCTGTTATTATACAGAGGTCATGGATAGACGGTGGGGTGAGATGGTGGGCATCCTCGACCATGGATTGTCCATGCTAGAGCATGTCGTGGAAGTGGTGCACCATGTGGACATAGGTTAGCAACTTCAACATCTGGAGGTCGACGTGGATGTGCAAGGACACCAAGCCACTCCCATAGTGGCAATACCAGCCCCAGCACTGCAGGGGATGGCGCTGTCCACACCACACTACAGCAGGCCACATGCACGTGGCCCTGGCCAGTCCCAAGAGGGACCTGGTTCAGCAGACATATGTCATCATCAGGGGAGAGTAGCATATCGATACTTGTACCTAGACGTGTCCGTGGAACCCCTGGCAGGCACAGTTATTGTGTCCATTGCCAGATGTAGTGATCGGCACACCCTGCCAGGTATGGACTGCAGCTGTCCAACAAATACCTTTATTGGGCAGCCACATGGCAGAACTGTGTTGTGTGCATGCATACCCACACACTATGAAAAAACACATAGGACAACCCCATACCTACACACACCACATCGCCATGCCTATTTCAACTATTTGCACCCCTCACCCACACACAAGATGTCAAATGTATGGCCCAACCTCAGTCTCTGGCAAACCAACAACACACCCTGTGCATATGATGATACCTGTGCCACATCCCTGTTATCCATAACTTTGATGCAGGGACAGGCTAATATGGTTCTGATGCACACCGTGACTGTACTACAGTGTACCTATGTACTGCTGTGTAACATGTTGTCAGCCATAATATTTAATGCTTAACATGTCAGGTAGTGTAGCTGTCCAGCCATGATGCATTATAGCTGCTAGTAACACTGAGTGATTGTGGTCTCCATAATGTTATCCATTTGTGTTGTAGGTTTTCATGTGTCAGTAGGAGGATGGTCGGCTGTCATATCTTACAAGGGGGTATGACACTGTGGTGACACCTAGTCTTTGCCATATCTTGGGTACAGGTGAACACATGTCACAGGTCTGTATAACAGTTACTGCCTGTGCCACATGGCTGATAGGTCTGGGGGTGGTGTATACAGGTGAGTGCATGGTGGCTGCTGTTAGCAGCCTTTCTACAGTGGACAATGGTAGTTGTACTGGGTTGTACACACCACATGTTTGTGTATAACACACACACACAGAGTCTTAGGTGTTGATGCACTACACAGAGAATATTGTACACATGGATGCATGTACCTGTGCAAGTAACCCATTGTAGCCTATGTAATTCCACCAAGCCAGACCATGCAGAACAACACATTGTGGAATAAGCAGTCTGCTAGTTTAATGTCATTGGCGATGGTACCGGCAGGGTATATGTCCCATTCCTCAATGTAGTGCAATCCTCAATATGGTAAACATATGTGTGCTGGTGTGGGTGGCACACCGTTACCCTTTGGAGGGTGAGAGGTTCTGTAGAACCACAGATAGTGTGATAGACAAATACATAACCTGTTAACATGAACTGTACAGTATTACGGCCAGCTACACGGGGGGGGGGTACACTCAACAGTTATCGCAATAATGTTGGCTGTGTCCACAACAGCCACACCCAGCTATATATACCAACCCCAATATCGCTGCACACCTATACAGTGTGGAAGAGGTCATTTACACAGCTAACAGTAGTTGTGATGGAATGTATGTCCACAGGATGACACCTGTGACATATTAGCACATGCCATGGAGTTCTTGGACAGATGACCCCCTGGAACATGTATATTCTGCAACCTGAAGTAGATCCCTCCACATACATGCACACTCTTACTTCGCAACACTGGGACTAGACCCCTACCTAGGTATGTAGTGCTACTGATGTGTGTGGCTTTAATTGCACACACCACACAGCTTTTAGGATGAGGTGAGTTCCAGGTTACATGTTATATACAGAACATCCCCAGGCATGTACAGTATGGTAATGGGGGATGTAATGGTTGTATATGGACAATACATAGTGTGACATACCATCATATACACATTGACAAACACATAACAGTCAGACACACATCCGACAGACCTGGGCCTATCAGTGCTAACTTGTCAGTGTGTCCAATGTGTTATAGGTAGGTTGCACACAGCACATGCATACATGGGCTGGATAGTGTTATCAATTAACTATATGGTTGATGGTGACAGTGGTCACCATACAGTGGTACATGGGACATGTACCAGGGGTACCATGGTGCAATGACAGTATACCCAGCACCACACCCCACTGTGTATATTGTATGCACTGGAACCCATGATGACACTATGACATACCCACCATCACACATTGACCAGGACTGCAATACAACCCCTTGTCCATCCTAAGAGTGCTACTACAAGGATATACATCTAATGCACATGCCACAGGCATAGTAGGGTGATGCATTGTCATGCCTCTCCTATGGGCAGCAACATCACTATCCCTAATACTTGTGGCAATGAGTATTGTAATAGGAGTATGTGGCCTCACAATGCTGTACCCTACATATATACACACACATGCACACATACACACACTTTCCAGAACTCAGTGGGTATCACATTCTTATCAACCCATTTGTATAACAGTGTTGTGCTGCTACTGCAAGGCCCAGGTAGCACTTAGGGAGATGAGCATAACAAGGTACATGTACTGTTCGGTACAGCAGCAGCCACATCTAAGTATGGCAATGGGTGGTGCAGTGGGTTTGAAGGGCCTCAGGGTATTCCCAACTACAGGTCTACTAACACACAGACACTGATATTCTCAGTAATGCACACGTACACATTTGTCAGTACTAGGGTGCATCAGTGCAGGTGTTCATAGGTGTGTACCAGGCTACTGTCTATGGAGAGATGGGAAGTGTAGGAGATGGCTGTACAGTGGTATTATCCCACCTGTCATGTACCAGCAGGCCATCTATCAACAGACACCACTGTGGTGACCCTCAGGGCAAGAGTGACATGCATTAGCCAATGTTCTGGATGTCTCCTGCAGACGGCCGGTAAGGTGCTCCAGTTGACATGTATGCAACATGTATTACATAACATGGTTAGCGTCTGTCTTGGAGACTTGTACCCAAGCATGTTCTGTTGACTTTGGTAGTTTAGTTGAGGTATCCATGGCATGTGGTGCATACAGGGTTTTGAGTCCTATTTGTGCCATTTATAACACAGCTGGGCAGACATGTCAGTGTCAGTCAATCATAGATTGCCTGTACATATCCAAGATGGATACCGGACATCTGCACGTCTGTACAGGACTGACAGACATCAGCTCGCCAACTAGCTATGCAGTAGGATGAATGTGTTGACAGACAGATGTCTGACACCGATAGGTATGCCATTACTACATGATGGCAGTCCTCACTGACATGTGCTATACAGTCAGTAGTCTACAGTTATTTTCCACATGTCAGATCATTATCCAGTAGGAAATATATAATGTGACACAGCTCCCACACCAGGAACATGACAGTAAGGACTCAGAGTCAATCTATTCATGCAGGGGTGTTTGTTTCCAGTACTACAATTAGCAATCTGCTCTTGCTTGGGAAAGCACTGTCAACAGTAGTAACATAATGACACACTATATGCAAGTGTGACTGCATATAACCTGTGATACTACCCTTGTATGCAACACATTCACACTGACAAGAGTGTTGTACAAGCCATATATACTCAAGTGTCCCAGGCAGGAGACTCACACCCCTTGCTACTATAATGACAGCACACAGACGCATGTTATGTACATGGCACTGCATACACTAATTACAGATGTCATTACCCTGCTATGTTATCAGACAGGGATGTGAGCACTGGTTATCAGGGCTGAGCTATGCTTAGCAGGTATCAGCATTGCTACAATATAACACCTAAGCACATTTGCGGAATGGTAAGCGGAGCCTACACTGTGTAAGACCCCATAAGTTTAACCATACCTTAGCACCGCTTAGCTTAATGTAAACCCACGCAAACATGCTTAAAAGCTCAAAACTGCCTTAACCACTCTGTATCCAACAGCCCTTGTTCTGCACAGCAACAAAATAAACAGCCCTGCAACGTCTTGAACCCATGACCCTGTACACTATATTCACAGCAGTTAACCACTACACCAAGACAGCTGTAAAAACAGTTGTTGTTTTTCCAATATATCTGTCAGTACAAATATTGAATAGTATTGAACAATTGCTGTGACTTCTACAATTTTGTAGTACTTGTTAGTGATATTACTGTTGCATCACATATGTTGTTATACCTAAATATACACATATCAGATACATATGGTGTGATACATCTAGGAAGGTATACACAATAGTAATGTTTACACATGATAAGGATATGGATATATATATACATATACATATGTAGATATATGTCTACATGTACATACACATATATATTCAAATATATGTATTTATATACATCTGTATAGTGCATCATATATATGGCCATATAAAGATCTGTCTGTATATATATATATATATATATATATATATATATATATATATATATTTACATCATATATGTATATATATATATATATATATATATATATATATATATATATATATATATATATTTATGTAGATATCTACAACTATATGTGCATATATATCTATATATCTGTATATGTGTAGAACATATATAGATGTGTATATGTATATATATATATATATATATATATATAAAAACATATATATGTGTGTGTGTGTGTGTGTGAGTGTGTGTATATATATATATATATATATATATATATATATATATATATATATATATATATATATATCCATATATGTATGTAAATATGTATACGTGTATATATCTATATAGATATAGGGATATAAATATATATATATATATATATATATATATATGTGTGTGTGTGTGTGTGTGTGTGTGTGTGTGTGTGTGTGTGTGCATGTGTATAGGTTCATAGGTTCATAAGTTGATACTAGGCTATTGGCCCTAGGGCCTATACAAGCCTAGCCGTAACAATTCCCTGGCTATTTCTTCCCACAGTATTTACTTCCCTGGACCCCTGTCTAGCACGGTGACTGAAATGATCCCCAGGGTGAATTTCCTATCTCCCATCCAGTCATCAAGGTTCCTTTTGAAGAGGGCCAAAGAGGTTCTCTGCTTGACATGTATGGGCAGTCTATTCCAGATTCTGGGGAGTCTCTGGGTCAGAAACCCAGCCCTCCAGTATGTTTTGTTCATTGTAATGACAAGGTTTAGATCCCTAGAGAGTGTTTCTCTGAGGGAATGGGATTTCTTTAAGTGTAGCATGTCCAACATCTCTGGGTTTGACATGGCCTTGTATGTTAAGCAGAGATCACCTCTGAGTAGACGATATGCAACAGAGTATAGGTGCAGTTTTTTTAGATGGTCAGCATAGGGCATCTGTTTTTGGCCTGTGATTCTTTTAGTGAGGTATTTCTGTGGCCTTTCCAGCTGTTGCAGATGTCTTGAGAGGTACATGCCAAATGGGGCATTGTATTCTATAATGGGTCTAAAGAGGGATGAATACAGTGGGACAATGACCTCCTTTTTTCTGGATGAAAAGCTCTTAGTGATGAGGTGTGCCACATAGAAGGATTTCCTGACTGTTGTGGCGATGTGGTTATCAAAGGTGAGACCACTGTCCACCTGTGTCCCTAAGTCTCTTATCACACTTTTGGTGTTTAGTGTACTGCTGTCTATGTGGTAATTCAGAGTCCCTTAATGTTGGCCTGTACTTCGGAGAAGTAGATGCCAAACAACAGCAGTCCCAGGAATGAACTCTGAGGTACTCCACTTGTCACTTTTCTGGAACTGGATTTGGAGTCGGCTACTTTTACAGTGTGAGTTCTGTCAGTAAGCCAGTTGGCAACCAATCGAGTAATGTAGGGATTAATGCCCAGCTTAGTAAGTTTATTTATGATTCCAGAGTGGGAGATGGTGTTGAAGGCTTTGGCAAGGTCCAGATAGGCTGTGTGGACCACCTTACCCTTGTCCACGGCTCTAGAGACTGATTCAAAGAAGTCAATCTGGTTCAGGAGACAAGATTGGCCCTTCATGAATCCAAACTCCATGGGTCCAGTGTTTGAAGGTTGCCAATGTCTTTGTTTATAAGTTCCATGATAATACATTCCATGGCCTTGCAGATCAGGCTCGTCAGACTGATCAGTCAATAGTTCCCGAGATCCAAGGTGGATCCCCCCTTGTGGAGTGGGATAACTGTAGCTGTGCGACACTCAGTGGGCACAAAGCCTGAGGTGAGGCTATGATTAAACATGACACTTAGGCGAGGTGCCAGTTAATTTTGTAGTTCATGTAGTACACAGCCTGGGATGTTGTCTGATCCCATGGATGCTGTATTCTTAGCTTTGGAGAGTGCATTTTTTACCTGTGTGGCCATTATTACCAGAATCTGGCAATCTTTTGGTATTGAGATGGGCCCTTTAGGGGGTGAGAGGGGGTGAAGTTTGCACTGAATCAATCTGCCAAGATATTGGCAATATCCCTGGGATCAGTAAATTTAATGCCATTCTGTTGTAGCTCAGAGCAGATCTGAGCATTGCCATTTAGAGTCTTGGCATAGTTATAGAATGCCTTGTGGTTGTCTTTGGAATCTTTGGAAATTTTATTTTCATAACTAGCTTTGGAGGATTTTATGAGGGATCTCCTCTTCTTACTGAGGCAGGTAAGGGAGTTTCTTACTTTTGTTGTAAAGTTTGTTTATGGCAAGGGACCACCAGATTGGCTTCCTTTTTTGGAGGAGAGCGTCTTGGTTATATTGGGGATGGCCCGATTCATGCACGAGTGGATCTGCTTGTACAGTGCCTTAGTGTAAGATTCAGCAGTCAAACTTTCAGTTCCCATCTGCATGGGTGTCATGAAGTTTGTCACTTCTGACTTGAGTAGCATGAAGTTGGCTTTGGAGAAGTTTTTTACAGATGTTTCCTTACTGGGAGTGGGGTGGCATGTGGATGTAAAGCGTGATTAGTTTATAGTCAGACCTGACCAATGAGGGGGGGGTGACATTAGGTTTGGAGTATCAATTTCCCATGTTTATAATGACCAGGTCTAGGATACCAGAGCCCCTGGTGGGGCTAAGAATTAGTTTATCCAGCACATTGGAATTTATGAATTCCAAGAACTGTTGGGCAAAGCTGTTGGTACACAGGAAGTTTTCCCAGTTAATGGCAGGGTAGTTGAAATCACCCGGTATTAGGGTGTTTGGTTGTATCTTAATATTTTCCAGTATGTTTAGAAAAGTGCAGTGAGAATCTTGGGGCATGGTGAGGGATCTGTAGCAAGCTACAATTTGGATTGCAGTCTTGCCTAGTGTTAGTTGCACCTGGAGAATTTCAGATGCATTGTGTTGGGCAACTAGCCTGGTGTTGTGAATATCCTTGGTGAATATGGACACTCCTCCACCTTCAGTGTTTCAGTCCTGGTTTGGTGGCCGAAAAGTGTGGTAAGAGTTGTAGCCTGGTATTGCAGGGGTGCTTTCTGGAGCCTTTAACCAGGTCTTAGTTACTGCACAGATATCAATGTTCTCCATTTTTAGAAGTGCCTCGAGAGAGTGCATTTTGAAGTTTAGACTTCTAGCATTGAGTAGCATTACCTTCAGATTTTGCATGCTTGTACCTGTTATGGTGGTGGTTTTGTCCTTTGAATTTTGCCTAAAAAACACACTAAAGGGGTGGCAAGCACCTTAGCCAGTAACCTGAACCCCAGGGGCGACATGTGCAGGCCATCTCTGGCAAAGCATCGTGGTTTGTCGATCATGTCATCCCAGGCAGACAGATACTGGATCCCCTTTGAATGACACTAGAAGTTTAGCCAATTGTTGAAGTCAATCATTTTGTCCCTGTACTGTGGTATCATTCTGGGTGAAGGCAGGATGCTACTCAGGGCTAGGGTCATACCTGCCTGGGCCACATGATCTCAGAGCTCCTCCATGTCTCTTTTCATGTAGTCCAGGGAGGTACATCTGAAGTCATTCACTCCAACATGAGCAATGACAAAGTCATAGTTATACTTGTTCTGGAGTGACTTGAGTGCATGCGTTATGTGGCAGAGCCTAGCACCCGACAGGCAGCTGACTGTAATTTTCTCCTTGTTCAGTCTGGTGAGTGGGACATCTGTGTACCTTACTATAAAGTCACTTATGACTAAAGTGTTGGGTACATTGTCTTGCCTTGGGGGCTGTTGTGTGTCATACTGATGTTGTGAGTTATGTGACACTTTGGTTGTGATTGGTGTTTGCATTTCAGCTTCGGAGGTCCTTATTGCTTGGGTAGGTTACTGTTAAGGCTCTCCACATATGTGGGTTTAGTGTTGCTACGTTTGGGTGTTGGTGGTGTGGGTTTAGAAGGGCTATGTGTTGCTTGAGGTGCAGTGCGGATGTTAACCTTCTCCTCTTGACTGTCTAGCACAATATTGGGTGGAGAGATCATTGCTTCCAGTTTGGCTATGTAAGTTCATATTTCGCAGGTAGTAGTGTTGGGTACTAGGAGGAGAGGGTTGTCTGTGTGCATGAGGCAATTGATGCATTGCCCTAGTATGCCCATATTCACCAGGTGGACAGGAGAAATCACTGGAAGCTGACCATTGGACATGCCTGGTTTGGTGCTTTTTTTTGTAAAGTACAAGAGCTGTTTTCCCTTACCTTAGCAAGGTACTTTGCAATTATAGGCTGTTTATTGCCTACAATTAATTTCTCCTTATTAACAAGGAAAGTTGAGTACTTGTATCAGTTTAAGACTTCCTAGTGCTTTCCAGCAGGTTTTAAAGCAAGTGCTAGTAACAGGGATGCTTAAAGGTAAGATGAAAAAACTGGCTTATCCTAAACAGTGCAATGTGTACTAGAGCAGTTAGATGTGAAAGTAAGTAACTTAAGTTTTACCGGTCTAAAAAGTTAAGTTTTAGTGGAGAGTCATTATTTTTAAAACATTAAGATAGACTGAAAGGGGATGGTCACTTTTGTAATCTGGTACTATGGAATACAGTAGGATGGCCAATAAATGTAAATAGTTGAAGGGGAGTGATTTCACAAAATGATAATTTTGTGCTTACTCACACAATCCATTAAAAACAGAGAGGAAATGAGATATATGGTCAAATTAACATAAGGGGAAGGCAACTAGCAAGACACTGGTGTTTAAGAACACTACAGTAACCGAGTGGGAAGGTGGGGAAAAACATTTCTGCCTGACTCACAAGAGACAGAGCTGTGGTCTATTTTCAAGTTTTAATATGTAGTTAAAAGCAGAATACAAATAAAACAAGGTAAATAAAACATATCACAGTATTCATATGTTTACCATATGTCCAGAACATGGAGTCAAGTCACACCTCAGCACTAATAGTCTCAACCTCTTAGTGCAAGGGGATGTCATGTATGTATTGCAGCTATATATGTAGACTGTTGCCACTGCAACATGGGGTTGACTTAACAGACATATTGTGTGTGGGAGGTCACATCTGCTATTGACATGTACGCCATCAGTTACTGACAGACATCCTATGGTCATCATAGTACAGTATCAGTATCACTGATATCACTGTAATGATCCTGTGGACTACCGCAGCGATATGACCAATAAGTGTGGACAGTCTGGCACACTCTGGTCAGTCCAGAGGTATACACAGATCCCCTTATTGCGAGACATGTAGACCAAGTGTGGCAATGTGGATGTTAACTGCCATGCACATGGGTATATCACGTAAATATTGGACTAAATATGCCCACAGAGTTAATGCATGCACACACTCCTGTCTGTCCTGACACATAACCGGTGATGCAGAGGTCACATGGCCACATACGACCCACTAGTTAGTGACATACATCTGTACAACATCCCACTGCTTTGTCAGAAATACATGACAGTTATGGTGGCCTGGCAGCAGTACCTCTGCCAAATATCTGGACATAACATCACAATGGGTAATTACACTAAACTGCTAGGCATGTAACAAAGCACTGTGCAAACTGCAGGCAGACTACCACAACACTAGCCTACATGTCTTATGGGGGAATACACATGTGCCTGCAAATATAGGAGGCTCAACACGCATGTCATAGCACAGAGTAACAGACACCTGTGTGAAAGTGCATATCCACAACCAGTGTGAACACAGTCACAGCCACATATGGTAAGCAAGCTTAATATTACAGTATATGGACTGTCTGATCAACACCATCCTCATATGTGCCACTCACACACTATCCCTACATATACAGGCCACAACACAGTGTGGTCCGATGGCTTTCTGTGGTATGGGTCATGTGTATATTTGGCCTTACAAAACATGTAAGCTGATAGGGTAACATACACGGAAGCAGTATGTAACATCAGATAGAACAGGACCAAGAACAATGACATCTACCACAGTCTGTACACAGGCCAAGGTATGTATTTGCAATACACATACTGTTGACAATCACCATAAGTACACAGACCTCATTACTGTACACACAACCATAGAATGCCCAGGTTATGTCCTCAAATATAATCCCTACTATACATAACATATCTAGCAATGTGATATCTGACTGGCTTGTTATCAGGTATGATGTCAATAAATAATGGTGTACAGAACATATGCACCTCTTACTGCATGCCATATGCACAAAGGTTGACAGACTTGTGGCTGGAGGCACAAATACTGGGCCAATATTGGCATGTTGCTGTGATAACCTCATACATTCACTGTTGTAAAAGGTTTGGTGTGACATATGTTCTATGAGGAATATGAAGTCAGTAACTCTCATGGCTGTTATTTCGTACTGACTGCAATCCTCAGACTATGCTTCTGCAGTTCTTAGATAGATGATCTGTGAGTAACACAAGACACATAAGACTCCAAACACGGGCTAGTCTGCAGATAGCACTACAGGTTGGAGTTTCCTCAAACATATAACACTGCCATGACAGGTATTAAATCATGTAGACCAGCCATATCCACACAAACTCTGTTAAACCAACATTACTCCAAATGCAGAAGAGCAACACTTACATTCTGCAGTCATGTCTGGAACATCCCTCTCCTGTTTGTTGGCCTGTCTCCACAATGTATGTTGGTAGAGGTATATCCCACTACCATCTGTGATGCTGTTTCCCAAACACCAACATGAAGTCCTGCTCACAGTGAATGAAAAGGGCCAACACCCACATAATATTCCTAGTTATAAGAGTGTGTTTCCATGCAATTGGCTATGGGAATGTTACCACAGCTGTTCCACATGCAATCAGCTAGTGGGGGGATTTTGCAATTCATGCAGTGGCTATCAGCTGATCATGAGCATCACTTACAAAACACAAGCTGCTGCCTAAGCAAAGCAGGTGTACTTCTCCACATCCACCAGAGTGGGAGTGAGAGAGACAGACAGAGGCAAAGTAAGACAGGGAGGAGGTGGGAGAGTAAAACCTAATCATGTTTGCGTCATACACTTACCAGTATGAGGTTTCAATCCCCTAACTGACTATGTATTGCTTTCACATGTTTATGCAGTTATTGTATGGGCCACAGAGCTTACATGTTAGGGAGCTGTCCAAAGGTATATTTGATGGTGAGTGACATCAGCAACAGTGATAAAGGAGGGATAAGGTAGGTGTAGAATACTTGCCTGTCCACAAGAACAGGTGTCAAGGTTGACACAGCCAAACTCTCTAAGGGACTCACACACATTATCACAGTTGGCAGGGTCAGGATTAGACTTCCTAACTAGCTAGTTTGTCACAATACAGTAATATGCAGGTATCACATGCACCGCAGGGGTTATCAGGATGATATATGGGCAAAGGGCATGTCAAGGTGTCTGGCATCAGAAGGCATGCTTCAGTAGGCCAATGGGAGGAGTAGTGAGTGTGAATGGTGTCCAAATCATTATACTCCACACACACACACACACACACACACACACACACACACACACACACACACACACACACACACACACACACACACACAGGTTTGCCAGTACTGACATGCATGGGTGCATTGCTTCACAGGTGTGTAGTGATTGACTGTACTAGAAGGCTGTACAAGGCTAGGCAAAGGGTATACCTTGGCATCAGTCCACATGACAATGGTCTGCAGTGTGGTTCAGGGGAGATGTCTCTGGATTGGCCCACACAGGTGGATATTGTATTCACCATCCAGTCATCTGGGTTACTATTGTGGGTGACCAGTGCTGTGCAATGCTTGCCATACATGTGTTCTATATTCCATAATATGGATGGTGTCTGGGATGTGCACATGTCCCACATGCATGTTCTCTGACATGTGGAAGTGTACCTGTGGTGTCTGGGGCATGTTGTGCAGACAGATTGTTATCATCAGATGTGCCATTCCTGACCTCATGTGGTGAGAACTGACAATGGAAACCAGGTTGACCCTGCACCTACATTGACAGCATGATGCAGGTATTGCCTAGTGTCAGTGGCATCAGTTCATACAGGGCATGTGTATAAGGCATGGGATGTCCTTTATGGGTTACATTTGCTGGCTCTACAGATGTTGCAGGCATCCAGTGGGGAACATAGTGAAGGAGCACTGTATGCAATGATTTGCCTATTGTAAGGATGGGACAGGGTGCCATGTCCTCTGTAGTCCACTGCAATCACACTATGGGCAATATGCAGGGAACTACCAACATAGTGGTTGTTGCCTAGCCGAGTGTGCTTGTGTATGAGACATGGGTGGAGAGTGTTCTCTGGGTAATACAAGGGTTACCTATATTGTTTCCCAAGCCATGATGTCACATATAGGGGTATGGATTGTCTTCCCCAGCCTCTCTGCTGTTTGACATCTGTTATCCTTGTAAGGTGGACATTGTGACATACAATAGGCCCACCATATAAGAAATATGCAAAACCTGATACACAATGATTCCTGTTGTTACACAATCACAGCTATCTCCACACAGTATATGCATGACACACACACACACACACACACACACACACACACACACACACACACACACACACACACACACACACACACACACACACACACACACCAAGTCTCACAACTGCCATGTCTGAGATTAAAACTCCTAACTTGTATATCACACTGCAGCATTACACAGTTATAGCACATGCCACAGAGCTTGCTAGTCTAGTCTTTCCCCAAAAGTTTATTTCAAAGTGAATGACATCAGCAGGCTTGCCAAAGTAGGGCAATGGAAGTTTTAGTGACTGTGAATGGCCTTAAAAGCATTGATACCTACACATACAAACAGACATACAAACTTTGACACTTGCCATGTCTGGGATTAGAACTCCTACCTATCTAGTACATCACACTACAGCATTATGCAGTTATACCATGCACCATGGAACTTACGGGGATAGGTTTTCCCCAAAGGTGTATTTCAAAGTGAATGACATCAGCAGCCTTGCAAAGTTTGGGCAATAGAAAGTGTAGGTCATAGGTTCATAGGCTGGTACTAGGCTATCAGCCCTAGAGCCTATACATGCCTAGTTATGACAATTCCCTGGCTATGTCTTCCCACAATATTTACTTCCCTGAACCCCAGTCTAGCAGGGCAACTGACATGATCCCTGGGATCAATTTCCTATCTCCCATCCAATCGTCCTGGTTCCTTTTGAAGAGGGACAAAGAGGCACTCTGCTTGACATGCATGGGCAGTCTATTCCAGAGTATGGGGAGTCTCTGGGTCAGAAACACATCCCTCCAGCATGTATTGTTCATTGTGATGACAATGTTTGGATTCCTGAAGCATGTGGCTGTGAAGGTTTGGAATTCTTTAAGTGTAGCATGTCCAAAAGCTGTGGGTTTGACATGGCATGGTATGTTATGCAGAGATCACCTCTGAGGACATGATGTGCGACAGAGAATAGCTGGATGATTTTCAGATGGTCAGCATAGGGCATCAGGTTTAGGCCTGTGATTCTTTTAGTGAGGTATGTCTGCAGCCTTTCTAGTTGTTGCAGATGTCTTGTGAGGTACATATGTAATGGGCTGTTGTAGTATGTACGGGGTCTACTGAGAGATGACTACAGTGGGACAATGGCCTCCTTTTTCCTGGATGTAAAGCCCTTAGTGATGATGTGTGCCACATAGGTGGATTTCCTGCTTGTTGTGGTGATGTGGTTATCAAAGGTGAGACCACTGTCCACCTGTGTCCCTAAGTCTCTTATCACACTTTAGGTGTTTAGTGTACTGCCACCTATGTGGTACTTCACAGGTACATGTCCCTTCCCAAATGGGATAACTATACTTTTCTTGGCATTGATCTTGAGGCCATGGCTCAGGAACCAAGCATGTCTTTCTGTAAGGCCCTTCTGTAGAATATCCACATCATGTGGGGATTCAATATTGGCTCCCAGTGTACAGTTATCTGCGATCTTTGTTTGCCAGAGCCCCTTATTGTTGGACTGTACTTCAGAGCAGTAGATGCCAAACAAGGGCAGTGCCAGGACTGAACCCTAAGGTATTCCAACTGTCACTTGTCTGGGGCTGGGGTTGGTGTTACCTACATTTACAGTGTAGGTTCTGTCAGTACAGCAGTTGGCTGCCCATTGGGTGACATAGGGATCAATGGCCAGCTTGATACATTTATCTATGATTCCAGACTGGGGGATGGTGTCAAAGCCTTGGCAAGGTCCTGATAGGTTGTGTGAACCACCTTACCCTCGTCCACAGCTCTGGAGACTGATTCACAGTTATCAATCAGGTTGAGGTGACATGATCGGCCTTTCACAAACTCAACCTGGTTGAGGTCCAGTGTTTGCAGGTTGCCAGTGTCTTTGTTTTAATTTCCATGATAATACATCCCATGGCCTTGCAGATCAGGCACGTCATACTCCTGGGGCTGCAGTTACCAAGATTCAAGGTGGATCCCCCTTGTGGACTGGGATAACTTTAGCTGTGCACCATGCAGTGGGCATGAAGCCTGAGGTTGGGCTATAATTAGACATGGCACGTAAGTGAGGTGCCAGTTCATTTTGTAGTTCATGTAGTACACAGCCCAGGATGTTGACTGGTCCCATGGCTGCTTTTGTCTTAGCTCTGGAGAGTGTGTTTTTTACCTACGTGGCTGTTATTACCCGGATCTGGAAATCTTTCAGTGTTGAGATGGGCCCTTTCGAGGTGGGAGGGGGGTGCAGTTGGCACTGACTCGATCTACCAGGATATTGGCAATATCCTTGGGAGCAGTATATTTAATACCATCCGGTTGTAGCTCAGAGCAGATATGAGCATTGCCATTTAGATTCCTGACATAGCTTTGGAATGGCTTGCAGTTGTCCTTGGCATCTTTGGCTATATTATATTTGTAGCTAGCTTTGGTGGATGTTATGAGGGATCTCAGCTTCTTACTGTGGCTGGTAAGGGAGTATTTTGAATCCTGGCAATTCCCCCATTTCTGCAACAGTTTCTTCCTTTTGTTGTACCATATGTTTATGGCAAGGGGTCACCACATTGGCTTCATTTTTTTGGTGGGGAGCATCTTGGTTGTATATTGGATGGCATGGTTCATGTATGAGTGGATGTGCTCGTACAGTGCCTTAATGTAGGATTCAGCAGTCATCCTTTCAGTTCCCATCTGCATGGATGTCATGTTGTTAGTCACGTCTGACATGTGCAGCATGATGTTGGCTTTGGAGATGTGTGTTATCGAGGTTTTCTTACTAGGGTGTGGGGGAGGGATGTGCATGTTAAGGGTGATTAGCTCATGGGCAGACCTGACCACTGATGGGTTGACCATAGGTGTGAAGCATTGATTTCCCATATTGATAATGACCAGGTCTATGATATTTGAGCCCCTGGTGGGACTATGGGTTACTTGATCCAGGGCATTGGTAATTATGATTTCCAAGAACCATTGGGCACACGTGTTGGTACACAAGTATTTTTCCCAGTTAATGGCAGGGTAGTGTAATCACCCAGTATTAGGGTGTTTGGTTGTATCATAATATTTCCCAATATGTTTCAAAAGCTGTAGTGGGAATCTTGGGGCATGGTGTGGCATCTGTAGCAAGCTATACGATTTGGATTGCAGTCTGACCTAGTGTTAGTTGCACCGGCGGTATTTCAGGCACATTCTGTTGGGCAAGTAGCCTGGTGGTGTGAATATATTTGGTGAATATGGACACTCCTCCACCTTTATTGTTTTGGTCCTGGTTTGGTGGCCGACAGGTGTGGTGAGAGCTGTACCTGGTATTGCAGGGGTGCTCTCTGGAGCTTTGGATCAGGTCTCTGTTACTGCTCAGATATTGATGTTCTCCATTTTTAGGTGTGCCTACTGACTATGAAGGGCCACATAAACATTGATCCCTACTCACACACAGAGTTCCACAGTTGCCATGTCTGAGAATAGAACTCCTACCTAAGTAGTATATCACACTACAGCATTACACAGTTATAGGACATGCCACAGAGATTACTGGGCTGTTCCTTCCCCAAAGGTATATTTCAAAGTGAATGACATCAGCAGGCTTGCCAGAGTAGGGCAATGGAAGCTGTAGTGACTGTGAATGGCCTCAAAAGCATTGATCCCTACACAGATAAACACACACACACACACACACACACGCACACACGCACACACACACACACACACACACACACACACACACACACACTCACACACACACACACACACACACACACACACAAAGTTATACAGTTGCCATGTCTGGGAATAGAACTCCTACCTAACTAGTACATCACACTACTGCATTTCACAGTTACAGGATGTGCCAATTACTGGGTTACTCTTTCCCCAAAGGTGTATTTCAAAGTGAATGACATCAGCAGGCTTGCCAAAGTTGGGCAATGGAAGTTGTATTGGCAGTGAATGGCTTCAAAAGCATTGATCCCTACACAGTTAAACACACACACAAAGTTCTACAGTTTGCATGTCTGGGAATAGAACTCCTACCTAACTAGTACATCACACTACATCACTGCACAGCTATAGGATGCACCATGGATATTACTGGGCTTCTCCTTCCCTAAAGGTTTATTTCAAAGTGAATGACATTAGCAGCCTCGCCAATGTAGGGCAATGGAAGTTGTAGTGACTGTGAATGGCATCAAAAGCATTGATCCCTACACAGATTAACACACACACACATAAAGGTCTACAGTGGCCATGTTTGGGAATAGAACTCCTACCTAACTAGTACATCATACTACAGAATTACACAGTCATAGGATGTGCCACAGACATTACTGGGCTATGCCTCTCCCAAAGGTGTATTTCAAGGTGAAGACATCACCAGGCTTGCCATAGTAGGGCAATGGGGAATGCAGTGTGTGTACATGGGCCATAACCCATTCATCTGGAAGCAGACACAAAACACTCAGGCACACAGAGGTTTATATTCCACAGGTATGTATATACAACTGCTAGATGACTACTGATTTGTACAGTCATGTTACACAGTTAGCACAAGCACCACAGACACTATAGTCCTGAGGGATACCAGAGGTAAATGTCTACAGTGATTGACATTTGCACATCATGTGGTTTTAGCCAATTGGATGTGTGCTGGCTGGGACAGGCCTCATGATGGGAGGCTGTTTGTCACTGACTGTCACTCTCTTCCACACATCTATGTATGTGCAAGTTTGGCCTATTATAGTGTGTTGTCCTTGGATATATGTGTGCATTCCTATCCAATGTGCATGCAAAGCATGTCTGGTGTGTACTGAGGAGTGTTTGCACACACACATCTGTGACTGTCAGATATGTACAGTCCACTGTTGTTGCCAGACATGGGCTTCATTTCTGTAAGTGTTGAGCATGCCCAGTATGATCTTTCAGTATTTTGTTGTCAGACGTGGGCTTTGTTTCTCTAAGTGTGGGAGCATGCCCAGTATGACCTTCTGTATTGAATGCATGAATCCATTTCTGGTATGATGTACTCCAGTGCAGGCTTTTGTGTTCTACACCTACAGCTAGCAACCTGTTTCTGCAGGATATCTGTAGATCGGTTGATAATATGGGGTCAAAATGGGCAAAGGATGGTGGGTTACTGTAGGTAATTGTGTCTGTCCTGCTTCTGCTACATGGTCTTAGTGTTAGCAGAGATATTCAGACATGTGTACTGTTATACACTGTGATGTTTTATGTCATCACGTACTGTCAGGTATACATATTTGCTTGCAGTAATGTCCTGGGGAATACAGGGTGAATGCAGCTGTGTCAATTATTGTGGTCTGCAGCCTACATATTCTTGCACAATCATTCCATTCTGGAGAGGAAGCTGCAGACACTTGCTGCTGGGTCTATGTAAATGGTTCAGCACCTTGGTACAGTGGTAGCTGAGGATCCCATGCTTGTACATCTATCGACGTGACAGTATGACCATATCTTGCTGTGGCCATACCTCACAGCTGTACCAATTCACACAGGTTACCCAAAGGCAGGGGTCATAATTCCGGACATTACCCCTTTACATTGTGGTTTACGAGCAGGTTTGTAGCCACCCATTCCTATGCTTGCAGGCAGGGATAGTATGTGCACATGGCTGAGTTTCGAACTTCACACACTCCATGCCACCCATGCTCCTACCCCCCTCTATTATTCTATCCTCTTCCAAACATTATGTAAACATTATATGATAAATTCCCTATAGTTATCACCTCATCCCAGCAGTAATTTGGTGTTGGTCCACAGTTCATGCAGTAGGAGATGGTGAACATGTTACTGGGATTTGTCCACATGGCCTTGCATGTGGGTTCTGTGGACTGTGTTATGTTGCTATTTGGGAGTCCATGACATAAGACACATTGGTAGTATGGGTGAGACACAGGCCTTTGACAGAGGAGTGTAGGCATTTGGTAGTGATGCAGGCCAGCTGTAGCAGGCTTTTGCATTGTCACTCCTACAGTCCCAGACTGCAAGACACTATATTCTCCTGGGGTGACAGGAGAGATGTGCAAGGTGTTAATACCAATACTTTCTGTCATTATTGAGCCAGTGGTGTGGATGCTGGCAGGGTTCTGCTCACAGCTAGGGACACACCTGCATGGGACACCTGTTCTGCATGCTGCATTCTTTGGCTATTGCCATACAGAGGTGGGGGTCATATTGTACTTATTCGTAACAGTAGGGATAAGACCAGAGAGGTTCCTGTGGGTGATGGTGGGGTGAGCTGGGTGCATGTGTGCTATGGACACTGCTTGCATCTGACTCACAGAGATACATGGGGCATTCCACTTATACTGGCTTGTGCAGGGACATCAGCTGATTCTCAATACTTCATACCTGTGACCTTTGTGGTCTGCCAGTGTTTGGCCAGATGACATCCATATTCCCTACTACAAACCCAACTAATGTGCTACTAACCCATATGCACAATTCCAAAGGTGCATCCATTTGACAGTAACATATTATACACTGTCTGTCTGGGGTACTTCCCCCTGTATACTGTTTGTATGTCTGTGCCCACTTCATGCCATGTCTATCTTTCAGATGGTGACAGATATTACTTCCAAACATTTACTATGGCTTACTGCTGGAATGTGTTTTGCTGGGATGCATTGCTTTTGGCACTGCAGTTGTGAGAACTTGGCCCTGTCATCGGCAGTACTGGCCAATGGCCACCAGGACAAACCTCTCCATGCCTACATACTGACCACTCGCACACAATATACAACACACACCAACCTAACACATGCAGCCCTACATATTGCACACATGCTACAATCTATCCTGCTACTTTGGCCAGCTCAGGTAATCTGTGCTCCATTATTATTATACCTACATATACATGTTACTACATTTCTACATAGGATTGGGGGGGACACCTGACACTTGTACACATTTGCTATGACTGTACTGGTATTTCAGGTACTCCATTTCATTCTGTATTCTGACCTATCATGCTGACTAGAGGCATATAAGTGTACTGCAGGTCTTAGGTTTGATTGACCTACATTTCCGTTTCAGACTTCTGACCCTTCAAAACTAACATTCCACTACCTGACCTGTTATAGTCTGTCTGTGTAGGTCTGGAGGGGGGATGTTCTCCATAGCTATCAATCAGAGGCCTAAGCACAGCCTTTGTTTGTGTTTGTCTATGCCTGTCCTGCTGGCTGAGACTGTTGTTGGGTATGTGAGCCTCCCTGACTGGCATGTGTGTGTCCCATGGACACACATGTGGCCCACCACATTTCCTGCAGTGTGTTTTGCCACCTTGACTAGTACTGGCTACTATGGTGACAACAGTATTTGTTACAAATCTCATGCTGCCACTATAGGTGTCAACTATCTTCTGGCATGCCATTCAGCCACTCATTTCCCTTGCATGCTCACATCCATACCATAGATACAAGTAACAAAACATACTACTCCATTTGGCAATTGATAGGCAGAGTGACTTATCTTGTGGCTGTGCCAGTATTGAGGATGGTGCTGTCGGGCTGACTATGTCGGATGCACATAGTACACTCCCTATACATGGTTAAGCACAGGTAGTGTCATGTTTGGCATCCCTTTTACTGTATGTGCGAGTCAGAGAGAGGTGTCATTCCCTGGGTTCCTACTGTGTCAGTGTATGTGCTATGTGTTGCCTCTTTGCCATGGCCTGGGCATACTCGGCATGCCTCCTTCTGCCTACTGGGGCAGGCTCAGGTTGTTCCTCCTCTGACTCACTGTTTGCCTGTGCAAGCCTTGGCAATGGTGGGGAGGTTGTATGGCCCTGCCCTGTGCTGTTTCTGCTGTAGCTGTTTCCACAGGATCATATTGTGTAGCATGGCACATATGATGACAATTTGGGTACAGGTAGCTGGTGAGCACTGCAAGTCTCCACTGGATGTGTCCAGGCACTGGAACTGTGACTTGAGCATCCCTAACACATGCTCTGTTATGATTCTGGTCTGTCTGTGTGCCTCATTATGGAGTTCATGTTCAGGTGTGTGTGCATTTCTGATGGGTGTCATCAGCCATGGCTCCAGTGCATAACTAGCATCCCCCACTAGGTGGCCATAAGGGATGTCACCATTGGCAAATCTCTGATACAGCTGCGTCATATGCCAGATGTGGGAGTCTTGATAGCTTCCAGTGTAGCCAGCACACAAATTAATTTTAATGACCTGGGCATCGCACATGACCTGGCAGTTGACGGAGAGGAAGCCATTGCAGTTGATGTAGGATATACCCCACTCACCAGGTGGTGTTTTGATGTGTATGCACATGTAGTCATTAGTACTCACTACCTCAGGGTATTCTGCTATTTGGTGGAAGAGACACATATTGCTGGTCAACGCCTCACAGCTGTTTTGGAAATACACATGCTCACCGGCGTGTGCTGACATAGCATCCAGGAACTGGTGGAGTACCCTGGATGCTGATGCCTGTGAGATTTCCATGATATCCCCAGTTGGCCTTTGGAAGGTACCTGTGACTAGTATTCATAATCCTACACATACCTTGGTATCCACTGGGATGGGTTCCCTTCTGTTGGTTCTATGTGTGAGGTGTGGCCAGCACAGCTCAACAATTTGCTGTAGGAGGTCCCTGTCTACTCTTTAGCACTTCACTATCTCCAGCTCATGTAGCCCCTGGTAGGTTACCCTGGGTCTGTACACTCTGCTAATTCTCCTCACTGTGGATTGGTTATCAGCATTCTCATCTTCACCACCCTCAGCCTCTTCCACATGTTGATTTATGATAGCTGCTGCAGCCCCTATCATTTTGTTGCTTTTGTTTGGTATAATTTCCCCACTTGTGTACACCAGTAGTGTAGAGTTTGTGGGACAAACCAGAGGGAAAGGTGTTTGGATATTTTATAATGGTGTGCTGGGCTGGGCTTCTGCCTGTATTATTGGCTGATACTGATACATTTCACCTGCCAGCTATGCTAGTTCTCCTTGATTACCTTCCTACTGCTGTTTTCCCTTCCCATTGCCTTCCTGTTTAAGCCCAAGGGCGCGCCACGCAAACACAGTGCTGAGACGTGCATGGAGCTGCTATTTTCTGGTTTACTTTTTTTCCCTTTATAACATGGTGTGCAGTTTGCACACTCACTTAAGCAATGTAAAGTGTGCTTGTCAGCTTCAGACACACCCCCTTGCTTAGCTCTGCTAAGCTAAGGGCAAACCCGAGCCACAGGGCTCCAATAAGCTTACAATATGCCTGACATACCCCTCTATGACGTCAGGTAGCTCTTAGGCTTGCACCATGGTCTTCATGCACCTACATGGTTGGGTGTAGGCTAGCCATGAGGGGGGATCTGGGATTCTATATCATTCCCCTCATTTGCATAGGATTGCCTGCTAATACCTAGTTACAAGAATGACACTGAGCCTTCCCCCTTAGCAACCACTATTTACTGGCCATGTTGTCTTCTGCCTGCCATTGAGTATAATGGCAAAATTGTGATTTTGGATAGAATGCTTATTTCAAGTTTTTTTTTTTTTTAATTTTCAGCCCGATCCCATTTGTGCACTGCTGCCCTATGCTTAAACAGCTGAAATTGGCTAAAAAAAAATAAAAGTTATTTTTTTAGTTTTGCAACTGTTTTCCATGCCACTGGCCATATATTTGGCCATTGGCATGCTTTCCACATTATATACTCCCTTTATTTGGAGCTGTCATGGCTCCATTTTGTAGTTTGCAGAAATGTACTCTCGGTTGCTAACTGATTACATTTCTGCAGACTACTCTAGTCTGCACCTTCCTGGATCACAAATTCACCTCAATTGCATGTTTTTCACCTGCAAATGGGGTAATTTGCATACAGGAGCTGTGTCTGTGCAGTAATAGTGCAGAAGCACTCATGCACGTCCAGGGAGCTTGTTCCAGGATCTGGATATTTTCTCCAGCAGCTCCTGTAGTATTCCTGCATACCATGCAGTGCTTGCTGAATCCTGGGGCCTCTTTTCAAATTCCCTATTTAATTAACATAATTTCCTCTTTCCAAAAGTTCACACATTCTAACCATTGTATTGAAGACTTAATATTTTCTATATTTCCAATTGTATATACAAATAACTGCTTAGAAACTCATAACTGCAACAAAATGTATTAAAACAACAATGTAATTTAATTTATTGGCATCATTCTTAAATGGTACTGATATATATATATATATATATATATATATATATATATATATATATACATACTGTTGAAAATGTAACATCCAAATACAATCAAGATTCTGAGAATTGGTTAATTTGACAAATATTTAGAAACTTTATGAACACTGAAGTAATTAAGATATTTAACCTAGATAAGAAATTGTTCCCCAAATTATTTGAATTCTTAATCTTAATAAATAGTAATAATAATACAATGAAAAATAAATCACATCTGTCAGAAATTTATAAAATTCTTAACTTAAATTTCACATACTTAGACAATTCCTATTGAACTACTCCTCAAAAATTAATAATGAAGACTTCTCTGAACACTATAAGAAATTAATATTAAAAACTTCATCTCCATTATATTGGAAAATTTTCACTTTGAAATTTTTACACAGAAATTTTGTCACTCTTAACAAAATTACAATTATGTATAAATCAAATAGAATTAAATGCTGGAGATGTGATTCTGAGATAATAGCTGATTGGATGCATTTGGTATATGAATGTGAAGTCATCTCCCCTTTTTGGAAAGAAATTAATAACTTTATTCAATCTCTATGATCAGATAGATCTACTATTTATAGTTGTTTGTCTTTTCAGCTTTTCCCGGTTAGTGGTCACCACAGTGGAACTCTGGTCTGCTAATGACTAGCAGTAGATTTTTATGGTGCCAAGTTGCCAGCCTGATGCCCAACCTTCAGCAAAGGCACACTCATTCACTCATGTCTTTCGAACACCACTCAACCGTGGGGAGGACATGCAGACTCCACACAGAAAGCACTCCAGCCGAGAAGTGAACAGGAGAACCTCTTGCTCTGAGGCAACAATGCTACCGCTGCACCACCACGGCTACTATTTCTAGTAATATTTCTAAATCTATAGTATTTTTAAGGCTCCAGTTCCTGAGATAATTCCAAAAACCCAAGTGCCTCTTCTTTTGTTTATTCTTGCTATAGCCAGAAAAGAAATTACTAAAATTTGGAAAAGTAAATTTACCCCATCTAGTGTTGAATTTATTAGTGTGGCAAAAATTATTTGCAGTAATGAGTTGCATACTATAAAGATGAGAACTTCTAATATTACACATTCATATAAATATCAGCTTAAACTTAAAGACTTGCTTGAAAAATATTAATTCTTGATGTGCAACTTTGATGTATTGATCAGCTGTGGACCTATGTAAATAATTTGTTTTTTATAACTGATTTGTTTACTTAATGGTTTAAAAACAAATACAAAAATAAAAAAGAAGCATAATGACTTCCAGTGCATCACAGTCTAGTCCTGCTACTAACCATCTTATTGTCAAACTTCTCTAGCCTAGCTGATTCCCAACACTAGCTGATAAATTTTATACCAAACACACACATACTACCTCAGACACCTTTCGCAAACACCCTCACTCTAACCCCCTTAAACTAAGCTAAACTGCACCAACCAGTCTTTCTCCATCCTTGCTCTTAAACTATGGGAATCCATCCCCCACTCCTTACCTAAATAAACTGCCCATCTTCAGAGATGAACTTAAAACATTTTTCCACCAAATCAAACTGTATGTACAGCACAGCTGGCCACATCTCTCTCTCAACTAACACCTCTTAGTTCCATCTACCTCACATCCCTGCCCTAACTTTCATTACTGCACAGGATTTCCACCATGACATAAACATAATCATGAAAAATTCATAATTTTCTCATAATTGTTTCAATATCTATTAATTGCTACTGTAAAGTTTTTTGTTACATATTGTTTATTTCTATTCTGTTTTTTGATATTCACAGCTTGCTGTTTCTCTGTTTCAGTTTTTGCTTCTTTATGAATTATGCACAGTGGCAGATAATTGAAAATAGTTGTTTGTGATCAGTGTACTACCCTTTTAAATAAGCATAAAATAAAAATAAACATAAAATAAAAATAAGACATTTATATCCATATCTAGTTCTATCTATATATTTTTATATATGTTAACAGTAGATGGCAAAAAGGTGTGATAAAAAGTATATATGATGCACTGTTCAGATACAGTTTCTTTATCTTTTCCTTAGTGTATCATCAACAATCTACTTTAACTCTTGTAATCAACCCTACTAAAATTCACCCTAAATGCACCATGTTTATGCTACTTGCAAAAAGCTGAAGTAAAAATGTACATAGTGCATACAGGGAACACAGACACTGCTAACTACTATAACACCCTAGCCCAGCTGAACAAATCCCAAAAAACAAATGTATACTTGATATAAGAAAAAAAAGTAAAAGAAAAAAAAAACTGAGGCATGTGCTCAATTTTCCATTCACTACAAAAAAAATAACTAATTTTACACACTGTTGTTGTTGTCTTTCGGCTTTTCCCAGCTGGGGGTCGCCACAGCAGAACTCTGGTCCGCTAATGATTGGCAGTAGATTTTGATGAACGCCAAGGTGCCAGCTCGACATTCAACCTTCAACGAAGGCATGCTCATTTACGCATGTCTTTGGAACGTCCACCCAACTGCGGGGAGGACATGCAGACTCCACACAGAAGGCACTCCCTGCACTCCAGCCGAGAATCGAAGTGGAGAACCTCTTGCTGTGAGGCAACAATGCTACCGCTGCACCACCGCGGATAGATAACACACACACACACACACACACACACACACACACACACACACACACACACACACACACACACACACACACACACACACACACACACACGCACAAGCGTGCTCTTTCACACACATGCAAACAGACCTATAGAAATACCTAACTAAATCAACAGCATCAAAGTGACATTCAGTCTTCTAAAAACAAACAAAAATTTCAAATAAAAAAATAAATACAATAGTAATCAGAACATGCCATTACCAGAAACACACTGACCTGCTAATAGCTAGGCAAACTAAACTACATGAACTAAAAACAGAACAAATAATATAAAACTAACAAATATTAATATTATGCACATTAAACTACTAAAACACATAGAAGAAACCCTCGGAGTATGAAAGAAACTGTTTATCCATTGCATATAGTAAAAACCTGAAAATTTTGATTAATAGTAGAAACTTATTCTGGGATTTAGAAAAGTTACAACCAGAGCTAAATAGGCATTATCACTGACAGGATACATTTCTGATTCAAAGACAGCCCTATTGCTGTGTTTCTACACAGTTTGTAAAAACACTAAGTTGGGTTGCCTCTCCAGCTTACTGCAAATGTCAATGAGGAATTGCTGGGAAGCAACATTTGATAACAAGTCATGCACTCTCCCTTGTAGTGCCTGGGACAAGTGATTTACAGAGTCTAGCCATTCTAACAATTCATAGAGCCATTCACAGGCACATAGGTAAGAGCAAGGATAACTGCCATTGTGGGTCATTAAAGCCTAACGCATTTTCCTTTCAGAATCATCACCATCATTATCATCAACCCCATTTCTCTCATATTCTAGATGGGGTCAGGAAGTTGAGTCAGCTGGTGCCATCTTTCTCTCTATTCAATGCCAGTCTCCTGCCTTCTTCAACACTTATGCCTGACTGTCACAGGTCTTTCTCATGCAATCCATACACCTCTTTGCTGGATGCCCTCATTTCCTTTTGCCTTCACATTGTCTGTCCCAAATCTTCTTCACCAGACTTTTTTCTGCTTTTCTGCCCATTTGCCTGAACCACCATAATCTGTTCATGTGACCTTTGCTACAATTGAAACCACTTTAGTTTCTCTTCTTATGTCCACATTTCTTTGTCTATCCCACAGTGCACATCCTACCATCCATTTCAGGCACTTTGTCTCTATCACCTCTAGCTCTCTCAACTGCTCTGCTTCTGCTGCCCAGGTTTCTGTGCCATACAGCAGTATTGGTTGTGCCACTGTTTTGTACATCTTAATTTTCAGCTTCTTTGGCATTCTTCTGTCATATACTACACCTGGCACTCTGGGCCAGTTAGCTGCATCCCCTCTGATTCTAGCTTTGACCTCTTCATTCAGACTTCTCTTCTCCTCAACCACCCTTCTCAGATACTTGAAGATATTAACCTGTTCCAATATTTTCCTTCTATCTTAATTCACAGCTTGTTTTGAAATCAATCATTTGCTGCCATTACAATAGTCTTATCTGTACTCAGTTTCATCCTATATGCCTTCAGTCTAGCATTCCATTCCCCTATTACTTTACTGGAGTTCATGCTCAGAGTCTGCCTGTAATTCTACAGGATCTGTGTATGGTGACTTTGTTGATCTGTCCCGACAGATCTGCTTGCTAATGTAGTCCGTCACCAGTATGAAAAGCAGTGGGCTCAGAGTTGAACTCTGGTGCACACCCATTCCCACTGTGAACCCCTATGTGAGAATAAACACTGTCCTTAATTGAGACATTGGGTCCCTGTACATAGCCTGCACTAATTTTGTCAATGTTTCTGGGACTTTAAACCACCACAAGACTATCCAAATCAGATTTCTTGGACCTTGTCATATGCTTTCTCTAAGTGTAGGAATGCCCAGATGGACTCTCATCTCTAGCTTCTTCTGAACTGTCTCACTGCAGACGTTGGGTCTGCTGTGCTGAATCCATATTTGAATTTAAACTGCTCATCTCCAATCTTACTTTCAACTGCTCTGTATACTTGTTTATCATTCACCTTCTTCAGAACTTTTATGCAATGTGACAGGAGTTTGATACCTCTGCACTGCCCATAGTTGTGAACGTCCCCTTTGTTCTTGAACACTGGCACTAGTATGCCTATTCTCCTCTTATCTGGGATATGCCTTTCTCTACACACTGCTATGAGTGCCCTCAGGAGTCATTTCCCCCCATATCTCACAATGCATCTATATCATATCTGCCGTGACCTCATCTGAGCCTGCTACTTTTCCTGACTTCAATTTCCTTAGTGCTGTTCTTACTTCTTCTATGGTTGGCTCCACATCTTCTGCCATTGTAGGTTGTACTTGTGGCAGTATAGCTTTTGTGGGGTTTTCTTCATTCAGAAGCTGCTGGAGGTACTCCTTCCATTTGCCTTCAGTGTCCTCTAAACTGGTGAGCAGGCTGTTGCTGGATCTCTTATGAAGGGTGACTGACTGTGTTCTTTATCTTTATGTCATTGCCTTGCAACCTGATATAGTTTCTTTGTGCCAGCTACAGAAGCCAGTAGAATGCCTTTGATGTCTTGTTCTTTGCTATTGCAACTGCTCTCTTAGCCTCTTTGTTAGCCAACCAATATTCCTTCCTTGCCTGGTCTGCCTCTTCTATCTCCCACTTTTGACTGCACTCCTTCTTTCTTTTGATACCTTCCTAGATTTCTGCATTTCACCATTAGCCTTCCTTACCTACCCTATTTCCATACCTGGATCAACTGAATATCTGTTCTGTAGTCCTCATACATGCTGTTTTAGCTACCATTCTTCTTCAACTCCACCCATTTCCTCTTTTTTTGTGGTGCTAGACTCCTGAGCAATTTTTTGAGCTGGTGTGCTTTCTCTCCAACTTCCAGGTCTTCAGCCTGGTCTCTGTTAACCTTACATCCTTCTCTGACCACTGCTTGCAGCTGATTGTGGGAAACAGTGGCTTATGCTTTGAGCAGACTGTTTCATTGGGAATGAGTTTGCAATTACTGAATCTACTCCAGTGCCCTTACTAGGAGAACATCCACCAGAATTTCATGTTGACCACTGTTGTATGCGATCTTGAGACTGTGTCTCCTTCTGAACCATGTGTTGGCTACTATCAAGCCATTTGCCAGACAGAAGTCTAGAATGGCCTCTCTTTCTTTGTTCCTGTTGCCACATCCATGTGGACCCAGGCAGTCCCCATATCTTGTTATGTCTATCCCCATATGTGCATTCAGGTCACCCATTATCAACACCAATTCATGTTGTCCTGCTTTATCTAATAGGTCCTGCAACTGCTGCCTGAATGTACTCTTCTGATTGCCATGAATCAGTCACTAATTTTGATTACCTCCCTCACTGTCATCTAAAGACTCTTACCTCCCTTATTGTCTTGTGAAGCCTCTCCGTCACCACAATTCCCACACCACTTCTAGCCTTTTCTCCTGTGTAGTAGACTCTGGATCCAAAACCAATTGGCTTTGCTGCACTGCCCTTCCATCTTGTAGCCTGGATACATAGAATGCCCAGCATCCTCCTTGCCATCATGTGATCCACTTCCAAGCTGCATTTTGTCAGTCAACCTAAGTGTAGCAATTCTTATTTTATGTTCTTCCTTACCATCATGTGATCCGCTTTCAAGCTGCAACTTGTCAGTGAATCTAAGTGTAACAATTATTAGTTCAAGTTAGTAGGGTGATTGGTTTTCCATCTAGCTTTCACTGAACAGAGCAATCCAGGTAACCCAAGCTAGGCAACAGGACACCATCAGGCCAGTAGCTTATTGACCCAGGGCTGCTTTATGTTAGGTGCACACTGGCCAATAAGGGGTGGGCACATACCCCCCTACCACCATTAGCATGGTTCCCAGGCATACAGCAGAGTAGGCCTGGCAAATACCCATGCCCCATTTTGGTGACATTACTCTATATGGCCAAATCATCTAGAGCCATATGTTACACTGTCAAATAACTTGCCCTACCACAGCATGTGGTCTGTGATCTATGTTCTATTATGAGGATACTGCTCACTGCAGTAGATGCCCAAACAGTTTGTTGATACAACTCTTATCCTTATATGGCACCATGTAAAGTCTGTGTTGCTGTCTACAGCTCTATTCTTTTGGTGAGTTTGAGATAGAAACACTCAGCATGTTTTTTGGAGGTGGGAGAAATCCCACAGAGACAATATGCAAACTCCAAATAGGCATTGGGTCAGGTGTGAGCCTTGTACCTGGTACATGGGATGCAAAGACCTTAACCATTATGCTAACTGGCCAATTGTACCCTTCTGTCTGAGATAGTAGCTGGTGTGTGTGAGCACATGTGTTTTTATGTGATAGCATGTGTGAGTGTATAAAGAGGTATGAATGGTCTCAGGTATGTGTTTGTGTGTGTGGTTGCCTGGGTGGTCACAGCGGGGAGGTGTGCTTATGTGTATGGATGAATGTGTGAGTGTATACATGAGTATGACTGTGTGTGTGTGTGTGTGTGTGTGTGTGTGTGTGTGTGTGTGTGTGTGTGTGTGTGTGTGTGTGTGCGTGTGTGCGTGTGTGTGTGTGTGTGTGTGTGTGTGTGTGTGTGTGCGTTTGTGTGTGTGTTTAAGGTGGGCTTCCATACCTCTCAACTCACCATAGACTAAATGAGCCCTAGTTCTAATACAGGAGAAACACTAGACACAATGTAAACTTATATATTACTTTAACTGACCTAAAAAGTTAACTCATTAACAACTATATGATATAGAATGTCACACCTAAAGCAGGCTACACACATCTTGAAATCCAGAGTATTTTCTGAAAAATAGACTTAAAAAGCATAAGATAAGCAAATGTAAGCATTTTGTAAACAATGAAAGCTATTATAACTGTACAGATAGTAATGTTACTGGTAAGAAATATTCTTTACAGTGATAATAATCATTGCATTCATAGTCTTTCCATGAATTCTGTAATATATTTTAATGCACACAAACCCGGAATTATATTTTTTTGCAAATTTTCACAAATGTATTTGCACATCTTGAAAACTGTACAACCTAGTTATATATTGTTAGAACATTTTTATAAACCAGACATAATGTTTCATTTGACAACAAAAAAATCCTCTTTAGGTGCATGTTTAGTGAGATATTTACATAGAAATATGAAAAAATATGCTTAATTGTATAATTAGTAAAACAAATAATATTGGCTATCTCACAAGATGTGCAACTTACAGTGCAAATATCAAACACAGTTTTTTTCAACAGCATCTAAGGTTTCACTTAATGTTATGCAACAGTTTGGAAATCACTTGTTTTTTGAAGTAATAAGTACATATGGAAATATTTCTTATTTTCATAATTACTATCAAACAACTATCAATATTTCCAGCATAATATGATATAAACCAAAAATTACAGTGAATTGTCCTGCCTCTCACACTGCTGTTTCACATCATATACCTCAGTAACATGCATTTCTCTCAGTTATGAAAATATGAACATAAATTTGAAAATATGAATATTAAGTGGCAAGCAATACGAATATTAAGTGGCAAGCAAAGATTAATTTCTCCATTGCAGGACAATCTCAAGTAACAGTCTTAGTGTCATTTTGTTAATAACTCTTTGACCTTTCCAATACTACCTATTATTAGGTGGTTAGTCAGTTAAAGAAGTCAGATCCAAAACAGTTCTGGATGCCATAAGGTGGTATGTGTGTGAACTGAAAGTATATAAAAAAGGAGTTTTAGGCTTAAGTGAATTAATAGAGCAATAGATTTTACAGCAAGAAGCTGCAACTGAAGGAGCATAAGTATGAAATGTCTGGAGGTATTGACTATCTTCTTTTGTCTGTGACCCCATTGTATAGATATTGTACTGCATACATGGGGTATATGCAAATTAACTACCTCTCCAACTCTAATTTATTCACAATAGCATCAACAATCGAATATTTGTGTACTATCTGCTATTTTACACAGTTCAAGAATCCTGCATGTGAATTGTATGTCACCTTTCATAACTGTGGTTAAGCTCTAATACTTAGGGGTAGATTCCAGCAGTTTGCAACATATACTGTGCATGGTGGTTGCATGCACAAATGCAATATGTCTTGTAAAAGCAGTGCCTAACATATAACGTTCAGGCAAAAACAAATCAATAAATTCTGAGACTCTTGGAAGATGAGTTCCTTTACAAAATGTAAAACAAAATATCTAATAAACAGAAAATGTTTATTCTCTGCATTCGAAGTCGCATAACTTTTAAATTAGTTTTGGGTCATTTCTGTCATTTTTTCCTGCATTTTAATGTGTTTTCTCTGAAAGTTATAGCTATTAAGTTATGTTATTTTAGTTTATACTGCATTTAAAGTGATTTATATACTGTCTCTAGCTATTTTAATCTTTTTTTAATAGTTATGTCATTTCAATGTACTTTTCTGCATCCTACTGTCTTTTATCTGAATTTGAAGTCACAGCTACTAATTAAAGTTGTTTTACAGCTTGCATTGCATTTCAAGTGGTCTCTTGTGCTATGTCATTTAAATCAGTTGTGAGTACCTTTCATGTGATTTCTATGCTGTTAAGTGAATTAACCAGTGTCGCTGTATTTTTGCTATGTTTTAGTCAGTTTCAAGGTGTGTGAGTCTTCTAGAGCTTACAGTAGTTATCGTAGTAGTAAGAAGGTAATTGCTGCAGTTCTTGAAAAGATAAACACTACTGGTAAGAACCTTAGCTGTTTTTCATTGTATCTCATTTTCCCTGTTTATTTTATATTGCAAAAAGCTGCATTTAGAACTGTAGGGTTGATATGCGCACTTCATAGGTGCAAGCACTTTCAGTTGTAACTTTTCCTAATATAACAAACTCACTCATATCTTATCATTAATGGGTGCTTGCTAATTGCAGGTGCAGCAAGCTACATGTAGCTACATAATGGGCAAAGCCCATCACCAGCATCCTAAAGTAGCTTGCAGCAATCCTAGAGGCACTACATTGTGCACCTTATCTGACATACAATACAAATAAGCTCAACACTACTTCTGTACTAGGTTGCCAATCTCTGCTTTTCAGAGTCACATTTAAACTCATGTTACTTATTTACATAAATAGACATTCATACATAACTACAATAACCAATAACTATGTCAATAGACAAAAATCTTTATTTTATATAAGCTCTGCAATGCTCTGTAAATCAAATCAAGTTTTACTCCACACTAGACAGAGTAGAAGGCCAACCTATTATCTAGCCACTGTTGCCAGCCTCATAGCATTAGGTATTCTAAAGCATTGTAACAACTGCCTTATGCTTACAAAAATAAACTTTTATTAAACACAAATTATTCTTTTTATGAAAGGTGCAAATATTTAAGAGCTATTTTGGCTTCACTCTCACAAAAAACACATTGTAAGGATAACATTAAGACACCATACACTATGTCCCTCATCCGTGACACATAATATGATGTCATATGTAAACACTGTAAAAAATATCCTTATTAAAGTCCCTAGATCCATAAGGATAAACCCATGGATTTACTAATCTTCTGTGCAGGACTAGCTTAATCCTGCACGGAAGCGACCATTTAGGAGCAGGACAGCAGTATGCCATGCATATTAATGAGGTGCACTGCCCGAGCTCCTAGGCTTACACGGAGCATGTAAGAGTGCAGGGGGCGTGTCTGAGAGCAGAGCTCTCAGAATAAACATGCCCCCGCAATGTAGAACAGCAGAAAGGGGTATGCAATGAGCGAGACCGCTGACAGGTGACCACATATCCTCACCAACAGTCCCCCTTGTGTGCAATAGCAACAGCATATATAAATAAAATGAAGACACCATTTTATTTTATTTTAATTTAATTTGATTAAAGCTAACTGTAAGTGCTCGGGTGTGCCCATCACTTAGCTACAGTTAATGCAGCTTAAATGGCTGAAGAGGATAACAAGGAAGATATATGCAAATGAAACAGCATAGCAATAGTGTACTGGGCAGAGCATTCGCCTTAGGAAGAGGCAGTACTGGCTCGAGTCCCACTGCAGCACATTCCATTTTACATGACAAAGCACATTATGACCAATATTTTTGTTGCATAACCCACTAAATAACATATATATATATATATATATATATATATATATATATATACATAGAGAGAGAGAGAGAGTACTGCAGTAAATGCACATGTGAGGTGTCAGTGTCATAATGAATAAGGCACTAGTAAGCAGGTTTAAGCACAAATAAGAAGTAGTAAGCATATTTAAGCACTAGTAAGCGGCCTTAAGCCTGTTTGCATGGCAGTAAGCAATGCCTACACTGGCTAAGCAATTCTGAAGCTAACTCTCTGTAAGTAGATGTAACAGCAGGTCAGCAGTGCTTACAATCACGCAAACCCACTTACAACTGCTCAAATGTGCCTTAATCACTCTGTATCCAATGACCTTTGTTCTGTCCATCAACAAAATAAACAGCCATGCAGGTCTCAAACCCAGGAGCCTATACACCATAGTCACAGTAGGTAACCAGCAAGCCATCACAGAATTGCAGAAGAAAGAGGTAGCTGCAAACACATCATCATCATAGTATAACCAAACTGAACCTGTGAAAGGAATCAGTATACAGTCATATGTTCCATAACCCACTGCATAACATAAATATGTAAATTGGAGTACAGCAGTAAGCCCAGAAGTGAGGTGTAATTGTAATAGAGTGTTGAAGTCCCCAATAAAACACAAGGACCCTACAGCGTGTACGTACACATTAATCATGGACACCAGGCATACATGTAAGGTGCAATGATGAATAACTCAATGCCAAAAAGGCATTATAATGCAAAGTCTAATGTAAGCAATGCTAAGCATTGCACAGGCCAGCTTAGGCGGTGTGAGCAATGTGTAGACAGGCTAACTCATTGTGCCCAGTGTTATACCCCTTTAAACAATGCCAACCCTAGGTAAGCAGGTTTGCCCATAGCTTAGTCTTTTCAAAACCGGCCAATCTCAGAAACATGCAGGAAATTGGCCCTACTTAAACCCAAGTGGTAGGAATACATCTCATAACTGGTTGCAGCTTCCCCTTGCAGGCATTATGGCAGTAAGGGGAGAAGGTGTGTGCTTCCAGGTGCAGCACTGGTGCATCCAGGAGTCCAAGGTCATGGCAGGACTCCTAGTTAAAGACCATGCTTAGAGATTGCTGCAGGGCCAATACCAGGGTTCCCAATATAAGGTGGAGGCCTGGGACCATCTTGCCTGTGACCTCACCAGTGCCACTGGTGTACCCCGAACTGGTGAGCAGGCTAGGCACTACTATGCCGACTTGAAGTGGCATAAAGGGGACCTCTAGGAGGAGTGGCTCCAATTGGCTAGAGCATTAGGGGATGTTCCAGCCATGTGTAAGTATCACCCCAGTATGTGTGTAATAATTGCCAGCTCAGGTATATCATGGATAGGTATGGCTAAATATTCCTTTTATGTCCCCCACAGCTGCAATGGAGCAGGCCACAAACCAGGAGGCCCACATCAGTCACCTGGCAGGTCAGCATTGCTCATGCATTTACTGTCAAAGGGAATAAAAATAAAAGCAGTAGTGAATTAATTGCTTGTATAAAACTTGTATTGCTCAAGGCAAGTACTGCATAAACTAGAGAATATGGCAGGAAGAGTCTCATATTGTTTGTAAGTCAATAAAAGTATAATAGCCTGATAAAACAGGTTTAACTGCTGGACTGCATGTGTATATCCTTGTATCATATGGTAATTCAGATATGCAATCGTAATAATACTGTAGTATTAAGCACTGTTACCCACATCGTGCACCATAAATGTAATGTGTAGGAATGCCTGTATATGACAGGTGTAGTCCCCAGAGGCCATTTAGTACAACTGAGAGACACATAGACAGTAAACAGGGAAAATTCAGACAACAAAAACGGAATAGCACATGCAACTGAGATGTGAACTGTTGTTTTGTAAGCACACACAGACACAATTCGAATCCTGCCAGTGGTAGTAGTCTGCATACAAAATCATACCCCACAACTGTACAGATATGTCCAGAATGTCCATTAAATTGCCCATATCTGTTGCCTATCAACCTGTCCCCCTGGGAAATCAGTGGGATGATCTCAGACCTATAGGCAGCTAACAGGAAATACAACTGATTGACACACAGCTATGAGAACAAAGCTGGCACACAAGCAACTCCCCAATACCTTATGTGAATAATAAGCTAAGCATGTCCCATTTACACCCCAACTTGTCAAGCTATGGTCAGAGTGTGTATAGTAGCAGAGTGAGATGTGTGTGCATAATAGTAATGTGGGGTCTGGTACTGTGTGTGTGGGAATATTCGGGTAGTGCTAATCAACATTCCTACCACAGGTCTGTCAGATACCAACACTGTGGCCAGAAATACAAGAATGATATGCATTTGCTCTGAATAATGACCTATTACACATCACTGTTGCCCACACTGTCCAACAACATATAACTGTCTAGGAAACTGTATATGAGTGTTGTAATACAAGGTCAGAATGCATAAGCACAGGGGATTAATAAGACAGAAAGCAGATTGGAGATATACAGCAATAGCTATGTAGCGGACACAACTGTGATGGACAGTGTTTAAGTTGTAGCAGACACAGCCATGGTCAGAATCCTGGGAGTGATTTTAGACTGCATATAAATGCATACCCCACAATTGTACAGATGAGGCCAGAATGTCCAGTATATATGCCCATATCTGCTGCCTGTCCCCCTGGTAAGTGTGGGATGATCCCAGATGTGAAGCCAGCAAACAGGGAATACAAGTGATTGTCAAACACCATGAAAACACACCTGTCACTGTAGCAACCCCCAAAACTGTTAGGAGAGTAATATTTCAAGTATGTCCTATCTACACTCCCATGCCGTCAAGCTGTGACCAGTGTGTGTACAGTAACAGAGGGAGATGTATGTGTAAGCTGGAACTTTGTATGGCAACAGTCAGGTAGTGCTAACAAACATTGCTCCCACAGGTATGTTGGATACGAACACTGTGCTGAGAAATACAGGCCATTATAACCTGTACTGGTACTGTTCACTTTGGTATTGTAGGGAATTATGAGTGTTGCAGTTTCTCTGAATAATAAAGGATCACTGGTCACTGCCACCCACACTATGATACATAATATAACTGTGTAGGAAAGCATGTATATGTGTGTGTCAGGTCACTAAAAGTGGAAGAGGGCAATATTCTAACTATGTCCAGGCACACCAGCATGTGGTCAACACATGGCCAGAGTCTGTGCAGAAAGAGTTGGATAGCTATGTGCAAAACAGCAACACGGAATCTGGGAGCATGTGTAGAAACAGTTAGCTAGTGTTAACAAACATTCCCTCCACAGGTATACCATGACCCAGGTGTATACTTTAGGTAAAACCTGGTCATGTATAATGATGACGACAGCCATATCACTGTCCAAAGTAAGGATATAGGGCAGTGTAGTAAGACTTGTAAGGTACAGATAACAGCAGTGACTAGGAAAGTAATGTAGACTACAGGAATATACTAGTTATTAATTGACATCTTTCTCTCTCCCCCACCATATCTCCAACAATAATCAACATACCCACCATATGTATTGACTCTGATAATGTCCAATTGTTTGATATATATATATTAATGGTTCCCATACATGTGCTATATTGAATTATTCCAACATTGGTGACATGGTGCCATCAACATACCTTCATGCTGTTCTTATTACCACTGTGGTCCCATATATGCATGTGTTATGTTTGCAATGCAACTGTTCTGTATCTGGTGTCTGGATAATGGGAATATCTATGCATGCTATTATACCTAACCCTGGAATGTGTTGACTATTACTAACCCATATATGATGATGAAATCAAAACACTATAGCATGCTTGGGAAGGCCGGTCCCAACAGATCCACCTGTCCCACCTCAGCTGGCCGTGGCACCGGGCACCAGCATGTCTGGGGCCCAACCACGGACCTCCATGTCCATTGGTCCTGCACCACTTTCGGGTGAAACCACCTCAGGGGATGGGGCTCTCCCCCCCAGGAGTGGGTGCGGACAGACAGCTCTCACCTGTCGCCAGGTCGGGGTCATGGTGCGTCGAGCAATCAACAAGCAGTTTGGTGATCTTCTACAGCAGCTCTAGGACCGTGTATCATGATTAGAGAGTCAGACTGGCTCTGCGACTCATCCCCCAGCACAGCCACCTTTGGGGCTGGGAAGGTGCAGTGGTGACTGCCCATGGGTGGGGACCTCAGTCCCACTGTTACCACTAGGGGGCTTGTTGGCTTCCAATATCTCAACATCCTTCCCCATCAAGGTGTTTACCCCCAACATGTGTCATATACTGCCCCTGTATGTGTCTTGTTTGTCTTGTCTGTTAACCTACCCCACCTACCTCCCCAAATATACCTACTACCCCTCCCCAACATCCCACTCTCACCTGAAAAAAGAATAAAAGGGAAATCTGTTCCCACAAAAAAATCTCACCCCATACATAGCTGATCATTTTGCACACATGTCCACTGGACATGTAATCTGGTCTAATTTTCATCACAACTTATTATTGTTGTACTCAACACTCTCTCAGGGGTTTGAGTGTCCAAATCTACCTCCAAATTCAGTGTATATGCACAGCTGTTGCTGTAGAAGAAATGGGCAGCTATGGAACTTCCATATACCCTTCCTGCACATCCCTAGCTATTTTCCCTACTGTCTTTCCCTCTTTGCACCTCTTTTTCACCACTTTCCTATCAACCCTTTTTTCTTTTCTTTGAAATAAATTAGCACGGGGGTAAGTGGGAGTAAGCACTTTTAAGCAGCAGTAAGTGTGTCTAAGCCTGTTTGCATTGGGGTAAGCAATGCCTACAGTGGATAAGCAATTTAGAAGCTAACTGAGTATAAGAAACTGTAACCAGCAGTTAGCAGTGCTTACCTCTGTGCAAACACGTGCAAACCCGCTTAAAACTGCTTTAAAGTGCCTTAATCACTATGTATCCAACAGCCCGTGTTCTGCCCAGCAACAAAATAAACAGCCCCTGCAAGGATTAAACCCAAGATCCTGCACACCATAGACAAAGTGATTTACCACTAAGCCATGCCAGATATACATAAAGCTGATGCTTTCAAACACATATCATCCAGCTCAGTCATTAAACAGTACATAAAATGTATTCCAGTATTTAGATGTATGTGTGTGTGTTTAAATATATTAATATCTAAACAGATACAACATATATATATATATATATATATATATATATATATATATATATATATATATATATATCTATATATATATATATATATATACATATATATATATAAATATATATAAATATATATGAACATATATACATGCAAATGCCTACATCAACACATATATATGTCTACACCTATATGTCTACATATACACAGCAAGTTACATATATGTAAGTGGATATATATCTATGTAGGTATATACGGACATAGTTATATATATGTAAGCAGATATATATATCCATATAGGTGTATATGGACATACATATGTATATATCAATGGGAGATTAATTAAATCATATATATCCACATGCACTGTTAATGGGGTTGAGAGGCCCCAAACAATATATGTCTTGTGCGAATAGGTATACCCACCCCCCATAGCCAAACACATCTGCCCTGAAATACACTACCAAGTGCTACAGATCCCATAACCAGGTCCTGACATGACATGGGCACAAGATGTTAACAGTACTATATCCCACCTGTATGATGTCAGGCTGGTATTGGTAATATAGCATGCAGTACAGTCTGGTTCCCATAGGAAATGTAAAATGTGGAAGATATCAACATCCCCAGTATACATATACACAGACACATATATGCAGATACAGACACACACACACACACACACACACACACACACACATATATATATATATATATATAGCTATACATGTGACTACACATCTACACATACACACATAGAGATATGTACACTAAGATACTTATGTAGTAAGTGCACACAATATGGAACAGCCACTATGCCTGCAGTTAACACCCTAACAACTGGACACTGGATGAGCCACCCATACAAATGACATTTGTTGCCTGCAACGTATACCCACAGAGAGGTCATAGGATAAAACACCACAGACAGGTTTGCAGAAATGGAAAATTTTATTTGTGTACTATTACAGATTTATATGCCATGTCACATAGCTGTTCAGACACTGACATACATATAAACAGAGTAATGTAACTGTGAAACAGTTATACTAATACAGTAGTCTGGAAAGGTCCCCAACTGTTGCTGTCCAGGTCAAGCCCTTCAAATCGTACAATAGTAAAGACAGACTGGGTCACAGTACACCACACAATCAACAGTAAGTAATGCAGGTGTATAGTTCAGCAGCCTTTATCTATACTCTGTACACAATCACTAGGTGGTAAAGACTTCAGTTGACCTGATGGGATGTAACTGTTACATAATAAGGCATAACTGATACCATCACAGGCACACTGACAAACAGAACAGTCTGTATGGCAGGAGGCAGTAGGCCTGCAGTAACCTACTTTATGTACGTAATGTCAAGATAGGTGAAATGTATGGTACTATACATCCAGATACCTTAAGGCAGCTCACCCCTGATATCCCCACATTTTGTAACAACCTTGGTTATGTATGGTGCATCCCCTCCTCTAGACTCAATAATACAGGGCCATATGCCACTGTTACATACACTGGCCTCTGGAATGCATATGGGCACACATGTATTGTGTAGGTGAAGCCCACACATATATGGCCCCAGCCCCACCATATGTGTGGGGGATACAACAGCAGTGGACTGCTGACAGGAATGGCAGCATGGTATATGTATATGTGCATATGTATCACTATCTGTATATGTGTAGACATATAATGCTCTATAAATGTATATATCTGTGTACATATATATACTCACCTATATATGTCAATATGTACATGTGTAATTATCTATATGTCCTAAACATGGGGTGTAGCCCTACCTCAGCCCCTATAGTGCCAACCTCATAGTGCAAGGGGATGTCAGGTATGTATAGCAGGTATATTAGTATACTATTGCTTCTGTAATAGGGATTGTCTTCACAGGCATGGTGTGTGTGGGAGGTCACATTTGCGTTTCACATGTGCGCCATTGGATACTGACAGACATCCTAAGGACATCATAGTACAGTACCACTGCAAGCACGTAATGCTCCTGTGGACTGCAACAGAGATATTGGCCAATATATGTGGACATTCTGACACTGTCCACAGGTATACACAGAACCCCTTAGTGCAGAACATGTGGACTAAGCCTGACAATATGGATGTTAACAACCATGTTGATGGGTATAATACATAACGACTGGTATACATTCACCCCCATAGGTTATGCATTCACACACCCCTGTCTATCCTGGCACATAATAATTGCTGGTACAGAGGTGCCATGGCCACATACTACACACTAGATCTTGACATACATCTGTACAGCATCCCACTGCTCTGTCTGACATACATGACTGTTAAGGGAGGCCTGGCAGCAGTACATCTAGCAAGTATCTGGACATGACATCTCACTGGGTAAGTAAACTAAGCTGCTAGGCATGTAACAAAGCACTGTGCAGGCTACAGGCAGACTGGCTCAACACTGGCCTACATCTTCTAAGGGGAATGCACATGTACCTGCATGCATATTGCAGGCTCTACAGGCATGTCACAGCACAGGGTAAGATACACCTGTGTGAAAGTGCATAACCACAACCAATGTGAACACAGCCACAGCCACAGCCACATATGGTAAGCTAGCAAAATATTACAGTATATGGACTATCTGTTCAACACCATCCTCATATGTGTCACTCACACACTAACCCTACATATACTGGGCCACTACACAGTGTGGTCTGGTGGCTATCTGTGGTATGGGACATGTGTGTGTATGGCCCTACAAACATGTAAGCCAATACAGTAACATACAGTGGAGCAGCATGTAACATCAGATAGGATGAGACCTAGAATGATGACATCTACCACAGTCTGTACACAGGCCAAAGTACATATTAACAATACACACACTGTCATCATTCACCATAAGTACACAGACCTTAGTACTGTACAAACAGCCACAGAATGTCCAGGTTATGTCATCAAATATAACCCCTACTGTACATAATGTCACTGGCTTGTTATCAGATATGATGACACTAATTATGGTGTACAGCACATATGCACCTTTTAATGCATGACATATGTACAAACGTTGACAGAGTTGTGGCTGGAAACACATACACAGTGCCAATATTGACATGTTGCTGTGATAACCTCATACATTTACTGTTTTAACAGGGTTTGTCGCAACATATGTCCTATGAGGGATATGAAGTCAGTAACTATCACGGCTTTCACCATCTACAGACTGCAGTCCTCACACTACCTTCTGCAGTTCACAGATAGATGCTCTGTGGGAACACATAAAACCAAAGGCACCACACACTGCCTAGTCTGCAGATGACCCTACAGATGGGGAGTCCTCATAAACATAGAACTAACATGGCAGGTATTAAAACATGCAGGACAGCCATATCCACACACACCCTGTGAAATCAACATTAATCCAAATTCAGTATAGCAGCACTTACAGTCTGTAGTCTGGGCAGGCACATCCCCCTCCTTTGTGTTGGCCTGTTTCCACAGTGTATGATGTCAGAGGTAAATCCCCAATCTGAGATGTTGTTTGCCAAACAACAGATCGAGTTCCTGCTCACGGTGAATGAAAAGGCCCCTGACACCAACATGATGTTCCTAGATACCGGATTGTGTTTCCATGCAATTGGCTATGGGAATGTTCCCACAGCTGTTCCACCTGTAATCAGCTAGGGGAGGGCTGCAATTCATGCAGAGGCCATCAGCTGATCATGAGCATCACTTAAAATACACATGCTGCTGCCCAAGCAAAGCAGGTGTAGGTCTCCACATCCACCAGTGAGGGAGTGAGAGAAGCAGACAGAGGCAAAGACAAGTCAGGGAGGGGTGAGAGAGTAAACCTTAAGTATGTTTGTGTCACACACCTAACAGCACAGGGTATCAGACCCCTGATGACTATATAATGCTATCACAGTTCTATGCAGTTATTGGATGCACCACATAGGTTACATGTTGTGGAGCCCTCAGAACATATATGTGATGGTGAGTGACATCTGCAACAGGGATATGGTAGCTATATGGTAGGTGTAGTACACATGCCTAACCACATGAACAGGTGCCAGCATCAACACAGCCACACTCTCACAGGGATGCACACACACTGACACACTTGGTAGGGCCAGGAATACAACTCATCACTAGTGAGATTGCCGCAACACATTACTGTGCAGGTATCACATGCACCACATGGGTCATACAGAGGTTATATGGGCAAAGGATATGGGGAGGTGACTGACATCAGACAGCATGCTTTGGTATGCCACTGGGGGTTGTAGTGACTGTGGATGTGATCATATGCATCATACAACCCACACACAGTACTGACATGCATGGGTGCATTTCTGCACGGGTGTGTGGTGGTCGACTGTGCCAGATGTCTATACAAGGCTAGGTGATGGGTATACCATGGCATCAGGCCACATGACAATGGTCTGCATTGTGGCTCAGGGCTGTAGTTTCTGCATTTGCTCACATAGGTGGGTATTGTATCTATCATCCAGTCACCTGGGCTGACTATTACGTGTGGCCAATGCTGTGCATCGCTTGCCATGTATGTGTTCTTCAGTCCATGACATGGATGGTGTCTGGGATGTGCACACCACCCACATGCATGTACAGCGACATGTTGAACTGTTCCTGGGTTGTCTGGCCCATGTTGTGTATATAGATTATTATCATCAGATGTGCTAGTCTTGGCCACCTGTGGCAGGAACTGGTAATGGACAGCAGGTTAACCCTGCACCTACATTGATAGCATGCTAATGGCATTCCCTGGTGTCAGTGGAATCTGTCGATACAGGCCATATTTTCAGGCATGGTATGTCCTTTGTGGGTCTCATTTGATGGCACCACAGGTGTTGCAGGTGTCCATTGGGGAACATGGGGAAGGTGCACTGTCTGCATGTACATGCCTATTGGACAGATGGACAGGGTTCCATGCCCTCTGTAGCCCACTGCAATCCCTTCATAGTTACTATCAGTGGCCAATATGCAGTGTACTACCCACATATCGGCTGCTGCCTAGGCAAGTGTGTGTGGGTATGAGATGTGGGTTGAGAGTGTGCTCTGGGTAATACTGGGGTTGCTAACTGTGATTGCCTGGCCTTGATGTTACATGTATGGGTATGGATTTGCACCTCAGCCTCTCAGCTATTTTACATCTGTTATCCCTGTACAGTGGACATTGTGATATATACTAGGGCTACCATATAAGAAATTTGCAAAACCCGCTCTGCATTGGGCCCAGGTGTCACACATTCACACCCACCTCCACACAGGATATGAGTTACAAACACACACATACACACACACACACACACACACACACACACACACACACACACACACACACACACACACACACACACCTGTCATGTCTGCGATTAGAACCCCTACCTAACTAGCTTATTACACTACAGCATTATGCAGTTATAGTATGCGTCAGGGAGATTACTGGACTACTCCTTCCCTAAAGGTGTATATCAAATTGGATGACATCAGCAGGATTGACAAAGTAGGACATTCAAATTGTAGTGAGTGTGGCTAGGCTAAAATGCATTGCTCCCTACACAGACAGTGACACACAGACAAGACATCCACAACTGACATGTGTGGATATAGAAACCCCTAACAGAGGTCTACATTACACTACAGCATGGAACTGTTATAGAATGCACCACGGGAATTACTGGAGAACTCCTTCCCCAATGGTGTATTTCACATTGGATGATATCAGCAGGCTTGCCAAAGTAAGGCATTTGAATTGTAGTGAGTGTGACTAGGCTAAAATGCATTGCTCCCTACACAGACAGTGACACACACACAAAACATCCACAACCAGCATGTGTGGGTATAGAAACCCCTACCAGAGGTCTATATCACACTATAGCATGGAGCTGTTATAGGATGCACCATGGGGATTATTGGAGAATTCCTTCTCCAAAGGTGTATTTCACATTGGATGACATCAGCAGGATTGCCAAAGTAGGGCATTCAAATTGTATGGAGTGTGACTACCCTAAAAAGTATTACTCTTTACACAGACACACACAAACATTGCCAAGTCTGGGATTAGAACTCCTACCTAACTAATTTATCATATTACAGCAGTACACAGTTATAGGACGTGCTACAGAGATTACTGGGCTACAACCTTCCCAGAGGTGTATTTCTAGGTGGATGACATCAGCAGCCTTACCAAAGTAGAGCATTTAAATTGTAGGGAGTGTGACCACCCTAAAAATCATTGCTCACTACACAGACACACACACACACACACACACACATATACATACACACACACACACACACACACACACACACACACACACACACACACACACACACACACACACACACACACACACACACACTTGCCAAGTCTGGGATTAGAACTCCTACCTAGCTAGTTTATCACACTACAGCAGTACGCAGTTATGGCACACACTACAGAGATTACTGGGCTACAACCTTCCCAGGGGTGTATTTCTAGGTGGATGACATCAGCAGCCTTACCAAAGTAGAGCATTTCAATTGTAGGGAGTGTGACCACTCTAAAAAGCATTGCTCTCTACACAGAGTCAGACAGACACACACACAAACACTTGGCAAGTCTGGGATTAGAACTCCTACCTAACTTGTTTATCATACTACAGCAATACACAGTTATGGCATACCCTGCGGAGATTACTGGGCTACAACCTTCTTCCCAGACGTGTATTTCTAGGTGGGTGACATCAGCAGCTTTACCAAAGTAGAGCATTTCAATTGTAGGGAGTGTGACCACCCTAAAAAGCATTGCACTCTACACAGACACACACACACACACACACACACACACACACACACACACACACACACACACACACACACACACACACACACAAACACACAGTTACCATGTCTGGGATTGGAACTCCTACCTAACTAGTTTATTACACTACAGCAGTATGCAGTTAGGGGACGCGCCACAGAGATCACTGGACTACAACTCTCCCAAAGGTGTATTTCACAGTGGATGACCTCAGCATGCTTGTGATAGTAGGGCTATGGGGGGTGCAGTCTGTGTGCATGGGCCATAACCCATTCATCTAGGGGTTGACACGCCAGATGCGAGCACAAACAGTGTCATATTTAACAGGTATGTGTATACAGATGCTAGATGACTACTTCCTTGTACAGTCATGTTGCACAGCTAGCACGTGCACCACATAGTCTGTAATGCTGAAATATTGGTGGCAAGTATCTGCAGTGAGTGACATCTGACCCACATGTGGTTGTGGCCCTTTGGCTGTGTGCTGGGTGGGACAAACCTGGATGGCTCCTTGTCACAGTCACCCTCTTCCACACATCTATGTACATCTACCTTTGGCTTATTATAGTGTGTTGTCCTTACATCTATGCCTGTATTCCTATCCACTGTGCTTGCAAAGCATGAGTGATGCATACTGAGGAGTGTCTGCAGTAACATCTGTGACTGCCAGATATGTCTGGTCCACTGGTGTTTGCAGACATGGCCTTCATGTGTTTAAGTGTGTGAGTATGCCCAGTATGACCTTTCAGTACGTTGTTGACTGACATTGCCTTCATTTCTCTAAGTGTGTGAGCATGCCCAGTATGCCCGTCTGTATTGAATGTGTGGATTGAGTCCAGGTAGTTTGTACTGCAGTGCTGACCTTTGTGTTGTAGACCAACAGGTAGCATGCTGTCTCTGCAGGGTATCCGTCAATCATTTGGAATTGACTGTTACTACATTTCTGCATAGGATGGCAGGGCACGCCTGACTATTTCTACATTTCTATACAGGATTGGAGGGGCACACCTGACTGTTACTACATTTCTACATAGGATGGGGGGCACACCTGACACTTGCACACATTTTCTAGGACTGTACTGGTATGTCGGGTACTCCTTTTCATTCTGTAGTCTTACCTATCATGCTGACTAGAGGCATACCAGTGTACTACAGATCTTAGCTTTTATTTACCTACATATTAGTTTCTGACTTCCTACACTTCAGAACTGACATCGCACTGCCTGGCCTGCTGTAGTCTGTCTGTATAGGCCTGGGGGCAGGTTAACCATAGGCCTCATTCAAAGGCCATAACACAGCCTTTGTTTGTGTTTGTCTACACCTATCTTACTGGCTGTAACTGTTGTTGGGTATGGGAACCCCCCCTGACTGGCATGTGTGAGTCACTTATCTTGTGGATGTCCTAGTATTGAGGGTGGTGCTGCAGGGCCGCCTATGTCAGATGCACATAGTACACTCCCTACACATGGTTAAGCACAGGTAGTGTAATGTTTGGCATCCCTTTTACTGTATGTGAGCGTCAGAGAGAGGTGTTATTCCCTGGGTCCCTCCTGTGTCAGTGTATGCACTATGCGTTGCCTTTTTGCCAAGGGCAGGGCATACTGGGCACACCTCCTTCTGCCCAGTCAGGCAGACTCAGGTTGTTCTTCCTCAGAGTCACTCTGTGCCTGTGCAAGCCTTGGCAATGGTGGGGGGCTGAGTGGCCCTGCCCAGTGCTGTTCCTGCTGCAGATGTTTCCACAGGATCATATTGTACAGCATGGCACAAACAAGGACAATTTGGGTACATGTAGCTGGTAAGTACTGCAAGGCTCCACCGGATGTGTCCAGGCACCGGAACCATGACTTGAGCATCCCAAACACATGCTCTACTATAATTCTGGTCTGTGTGTGTGCCTCATTATGAAGTTCTTGTTTGGGTTTGTGTGCATTACTGATGGGTGTCATCAGCCAGAGCTCCAGAGCGTATCCAGCATCCCCCACTAGGTGACCGTCAGGGATGTCCCCATTGGCAAATCTCTGGTACAGCTGCATCAGATGCCAGATGTTGGAATCATGATAGCTTCCAGGGTAGCCAGCACACACATTCATTATTATGCCCTGGGCATCACGCATGACCTGGCAGTTGATGGAGGGGAAGCCCTTGCAGTTGATGTCGACCCTACCCCACTCACCAGGTGGTGCTTTGAGGTGTATGTGCATGCAGTCTATAGCACCCACTACCTCAGGGTATTCTGCTATTTTGTGGAACAGTTGCATATTGCTGGCCAAAGCCTCATGGGTGTTGGGGAAATATATGTGCTCACTGACATGGGATGACATGGCATCCAGGAACTGGGGGAGTACCCTGGATGCTGATGCCTGTAAAATCCCCATAATATCCCCAATTGGCCTTTGGAAGGTACCTGTAGCTAGTACTCGTAGGCCTATACATACCTTGATATCCACTGGGATGGGTTCCCCTCTGTTAGTTCTGTGTGTCAGGCATGGCTGGCACAGCTCAACAATTTGCTGTAGGAGGTTTCAATCCACCCTACAGTGCTCCACTATCTCCAGCTCATGTAGCCCCTGGTAGGTTACCCTGGGTCTGTACACTCTTCTCCATCTCCTCACTGTGGGTTGGTTGACAGCATTCACATCCTCACCTCCCTCAGCCTTTTCCAGAAGTTGTTGTATGATAGCTATTGCAACCCCTATCATTTTGCTGTTATGAGTGTTAAAAGTTCCTCGCTTGTTTACACCGGTGGTGTAAAGTGCAGGAAAACCCAGAGGGGAAGGTGTCTGCATAGTTTATAGTGGTGTTCTATACTGGGCTGGTCTGCTGCCTGTGTAATTGGCTGATTCTGATACATTTCACCTGCCAGCTATGCTAGTTCTCCTTGATTACCTTCCTACTGTTGTTTTCCCTTCCCATTGCCTTCCTCTTTAAGCCCGGGGGCGCGTCACACAAACAGAGTGCACAAATGTGCACACTGCTGCTATTTCCTGGTTTAACTTTTTTTTCTGCCTTTAAAACCCAGTCACGGCACGCACACCTGCTTAGGCAATGTAAAGAGTGCTAGGCAGGTTAAGACAACCCCCCCCCAGCTTAGCTGTGCTAAGCTAGGAGCAAACCGGAGCCACAGGGCTCCAATCTGCTTACAGTATGCCTGACACACACCCCCATGATGTCACCTAACTCCTAGGCTTGCATCCAGCTATTCCTACTCTTACACTGTTGGGACCTGACTAGCATGCTGGGGAAAACTGGGATTCACTATCATTCCCCTCATTTGCATAGGATTGCCTGCTAATGCATAGTTATATGTCTCACACTGAGCCTCCCCCTTAGCAAACACTACTCACTGGCCAAGTTGTCTTCTGCCTGCCATTGACTTGCATGGCAGAATACTGATTTTAGTTATAATGCTTAATTTAGCTTTATTTTCTTATTTTCCCCCGATCCAATTTGCACGCCGCTACCCTACGCTTAAACAGCCGAGATCGGCTTAAAAAAATAAAAGTTGATTTTTGTATTTTTTTTCACTGTTTGCAATGTCAATGGCCTTATACTTGGCCACTGGCATGCTTACTACATGATATGCAGCCTTTATATGGAGCTGTCACAACACCATTTTGGATTTTGCAGAAATGAACTTGGTTACTAACTGAGTACATTTCTGCAGATTGCACTAGTCCTGCACGGCCGTTTGCAAGCTTCCTGGATTGCAAAATCACCTCATTTGCATAGATTTCTCTTGCAAATGGGGTGATTTGCATACAGTGGCTTAGTCCGTGCAGGATAAGTGCAGGAGGGCTTGTGCACTCCCCTGCAGGCTGTTCCTGGATTGCCCAGCAGACATATTGCCTGCTAGAGCTCCTGCACTGATCTTGCACGCCGTGCAAGGTATAGAGAATCCAGGGGAAAGTTTCAGCAGAACTCAGAGTCAAAGATCTTGTCACATAATATCTCTCACCTTTAATAAATGATCATTGTGAGACAAAGAGTCTCAATTCCAATACACCAGACCACTCTACAAACAAAAATGTTTTAATAATTTGTGACTCCATAATGAGACACTAAGATTCTGTACTCAATAGGCTGGACAAAGATAGAATGAGAGTGAGCTGACTTTCATGGCCAGGATTTCAGGAGTTTAGAACCCTTGGAGTAGACAAATGTAAGTATGACATGGTAGTTGTACATGTATGGGTGAAGGACTTAGGGCAACAATCCCTGAGGCAGATACAGAGAGACATATCTGAACTCTCGATGCATGTCATAAATGCAGGCAGGACTGTGGTACTGAATGAAATCCTCCCTTCTCCATGAATGATGCCTAGGTGCAAAGGAAGTTAATTGGCTAAATAACTGATGTCATACTAGGGGGATCCAGTATGTTTTAACATGGAACAAGATGCTTGATAGAATGACTAGCTTTGCATGGGATAGTTTACACCTGTCATCCAAATTCTTCCACATACTGGTTAAAACTCTTTGTGCCATCATAGTGTCTCTTTTGAGCAAGGTTCAGTTAATGAGCATTCCAATATACCAAACTTATCAATAAGAACAGGATCAAATAAATGTGGCTCTGCTCAACATAAAAGTCTAAACAACAACTTACCCAACCTTGAGGGACTCCATTTAGAAGGTACCCATATTTGTGTAATCACTGAAACATGATTAAAACACTCAGAATGTACTCTCTCCATAAATGTGTTTAGCACCTACTGTGCATTCAGATCCAAAAGAAATTGTGTTGGCATGCCCATATTTCTCAGAAGCATATCACATCTAATCAGATTCCAAAAGATCCATAAATGGGATGTATCCATCTAAAAATCTCAGTAAATAACATCAACTATGAGTTTATCACCTGTTACAGGCCAACTTCCATGACCCAAGAAGTTAATGGTAGGATCCAAAATGTCATTGATAAACTATCATATATAAGAATTCCATAATTCAGGGAAACTTTAACTGCCTAACAATTGACTGAAGTACCTATACCTCCAAAGTAGGATACACACAAAAGTTATTAAACCTAATAAATAAAAACTCAAGGGACCAGACTGCTACTAGCCTAACTAGAGGGCAAAATATTCTTGATCAATTTCCTGCAAATGTAGGGTCATCAAGCCCAGCTCTATTAGTACTCCCTCTGGAATTAAGAGACACTATAAGCTAGTATACCACCTATACCAATATATTGGAATTAAAAGGCTTCAGGTGTACAAATCTCCTCAAGCTCTGTGATTAAGTCTTGAAATTCACATATAATAATATGACCCCAGAAATTGCCTCAGTAGGTAAATTCACAAAGGAGTTTTATATGCACATAAATAAACGTACATAATCTATTGTCCCATCGAGACCCAAATACAATGGGTAATTTTAAAGCAAACAACTTTGGTGGTCCAGTAACATTAATAAAATCAACAATAAAAGAAAAATTAATTATGAAGTATCCAACAGATCATGGAAAATATTTTGAATTGGACTAGGAATTTAATAAAGACTTTTAGATCTACTAAAGCAGTTCTTGAACTCAGATTGGCATCTGAAGCCAAGGACAAATCCAAACCCTTCTTTAATTGTTAAAAAACTAAGAAACAATATGCAACAATGTACAGAACTCATACATGGACATGGTGTACAGCACTCCATAAAAGAGGCCTTACTACTGACCTGAAAGGCTATAGTTCCATAAACCTGAACACATTTGTAAGAGAATAGCACAGACAATAAAAATCTCTTCAGGGTAGATCCACAGTTATTTGGTTTTGTATAAAAAACTGGTAAACTTCATTGAAAAGATAACACAAGCTGGTGACAGCTGTCACACTGTACACACGGCTTCATTTGGAAACATCCCTCATGTCAGCATAATTAGTAAACTAAATGCATTACAAACATATCCCTATGTGAGAGACTAAAGGTTGACTATCAAGCAAATATATGCTAGTGATGTAAACCACTATTGTTCTTGTCACTAACACTCTATCATTATACATATATACATACACTCCTAGAAAAGCATTTCCTACAGCATAAGTCTCATAGGTCCACATGTTGTTACTAGACAATTTATTAGATAGATCATTTGTAACCTACCACCTGCAATTTCCACCACATACTACTACTTTCCAAGAGGTTATGTGGGGCGCGATTGGCATGTATTGGCAATTACTCATCTATTCAATCAGGTTGTATTTGAAGAGTGAGAGAACTGCTTTGCTTAATGTGAAGGGGATTCTGTTCCAAACAAGAGAAAGTCTTTGAAAGATGTATCTGTGGTCACCAACAAGATTGGTTTATGTCATTGCAAAAGTTTAAGGTATTTATTGGCAGTGTTCAAGGGATTGTAGATTCTACAAATATGAAAGGAGGAGGTTTTTCCATTTACATAAAAAAAGCAATCATACCACAAGATTGGTCAAGCAGGATGACTCGCTTGAGCTAATCCATGTCCAGCTGACCACAGGTAAAATCTCCCACCATTTCATCGCTAGCTACAGGTCCTCAACTATGAACCATGAAAATAACTCCACATACCTGAAGTTACTAGAATCACTTACCATTGAGCCCAACACACTACTCATGTATGATTTTAACTAACCATCAATAAACTGGGAAACAAACATAATTATTATCATGCAGGCTCACTCCCACTATGGGTCAACTATCTTTGAAATAATACTCATAAATATAAGGGAGCATTGTACCCCCTCCTCCCAACGTAATGTCCTCCTTGGTATGATCAGAACATAAATTGGTCTTCTTTGAAATAAATGCAACAATAGACTCTCCATCAGACCCTAAAACACTAAAGAATTTTTCCAAGGCAAATTACCTATTATTAAGTGATAATATAGGTAGTTTTAAAGATCACCCTATCCCTGAAAACATGAATGCCTATGCAGAAATATACACAAATGCCCTGCATAACCACTTAAACAACTGCATAGAAAAGTCAGAACCTGACTACACTAAACCCAGGTCTAATCGGAAAAACAAGTCACCCTGGTGGACTCCTAGCATAAATAGATTATACAACAGAAGGAAGAAACTCCTGTCTTGAAGCAGTGGAGGGTGCATGACACAGAAGAAAATCACTCATTAGTCTCAACAGTCAAATCCGGGAATTAGTCAAGTCCTAAAAAGCTAAATATGAAACTGAAATAGCCTCCCAAACAAAGGATAACCACAAAGCATTTTAGTTATGTCTGAAAGCTTAAAGGAAATAATGTGCTGAGTTGGCAGTCAATGGCACTACCTATACTCAGCCAGAAGAAATAACAAACCTGCTGACATATAAATTCAGCTCACATTTCACCCCTCATCACCTTCAGTCAATCCCCATAAAGTACCCCCTACCATTCCCTTTTCTGTTATCACAAAAGAACAGCTTGCATTGCACTCTGTAAAGCTAGAAACATGACATCAATAGGCCCTGATGGAATCTTATGTTCCCTATCAAATAGCTTGAAACATGACCTAGTGGACCCACTTGGATCTGTATTTAACCACAGTCTCAAAACAGGCTTTGTCCTGGTAGAGTAGAGGACAGCAACCGTCATCCCTCTTCACAAGATGGGACCATCAATGGACCTAGGAAACTAGTGATCCATAAGTCTAACTAGCCTTATATGCAAAGCTATGGAAAGGATAATTTTGGACCTGATTAACAATGACATAGGAAATCTCCAGACTCTAGACCCAGCCCAGTTTGGCTTCATCAAGGTCAGATCAGTTTGGAGGACTTCTTTGAGAAGCTCACCAAGGACATGAAAGTAAGACAGTGCATGTTACCTACCTTCACCTGGCTATGGCATTTGATACAATATCCCACTTGGATATTATAAGCAAACTCACAAAACTGTCATAGACCTTTACATTAACATTTGGATAGCCAAACAGCACATGGATAGGACACATGTTATTAGAATGAGGGAATCCAGATTAAAAAAAAAAGGTTAGTCACCAGTGATGTACTACAGGGCTCAATGCTGGGTCCCTTCCTGTTTGGGATATACTTCTCAAATGACAAGGCAAATGTAGATGGCCTTTGACTGACCAAGTCTGATGATAACTGCAAGTTGGGGCCAATCATTGACTCCCCAAACAATGTTGATATCCTACAGAAAGGACTGACACAGATGAATGATTGGTGTCAGAGCCATGGCCTCAAGGTAAATGTGAAGAAATGCATAATAATACCCTTTGGGAAATCAAATACCCCCTGCAAATTACAGCACTGATAGCAACCCAAGAATGGACTCAGTGGTTAGAGATCTGGGTACACAGATAGATTGTGATGTGTACTTTGACCACCATCTGTCCACTGTGGTGAGGAAATGCTCCTATGTGGTTCATCCTATAAATAAAGGCATGGCATCCACATCCAAGGACATCTTGGTACCATGTTAGTCAGCCATCTGACCAATAATTGAGTACAATGCACATTTTGGCATGTACTTTGTCAGTCATCTTCTACAGATGGAGTATCCCCAGAGGTTTCTCACCAAAAAAATACATGTTGTATGCAGAGCAATTTAAAGCCCTATTACTGTATTCAATTTCCTACCAACTACTGAGGAGTGATCTATGCTTGACCTCCAAGGCAGTCTCTGACCCAGCCCTGATGGAAATGTTGCAAATTCAGAAAACTAACAGCACAAGGGTACCCTCACCAAGTGTCTAATCCTGATCTCTGACATGAATAGTTCATGCTGGAGAGATAGATATGTGTCGCAGAGATTGCCCCTCTTCTGGAATAGGTTTCCTATTCACATGAAGCAGAGTCCTTCCCTGACCATGTTCAACAGCAATCTGGACTAATGGATGGGAAATCACAAATTCTATCCTGGGGTGGTGTCCATGTTCCTTATGGACAGAGGCAGTCTGTAAAAATGTCCTACACCTTGCTTGTTTACCCTTGTTATCTTTCTCCTAGAGATAGAAAATTGGATATAATGTGGGTAATACTGGCAAGGCTTCTAAGGGCTCTTGAGCTGTTAGCTTAGTAATCTCTTTCGAACCTATGAACCTGAGTCCATCCATCCATCCACAAACCCTTTTTTCTATTTTTGCACATGGGGTCTGGGTGTCATTTCAACAATGACAATCATTTAGAGCCTAAGTGGTACCTTAAATTATGATTTTTCATTATTTTATTCTCATCAGCTTCATGTCATCAGTTCCCACCTGCAACCCCATGACTTCGCTGACATTAGATGTGATGATGTCACTAGAAACATGACTGTGAGTGATGGAGAGGCAGTTCAGGTGGTCATATCACACAATACATGCAGTCAAGGACTCCAGCCATATAGGATTATAATTCTAAGTATCAGTATCTGGAGAAACACAAAAGAAAAACATACACATAAAGTAAATCAAGATGGCAAGTAATCTAACTTGATTCTGTAATGCAAGTAATAATGTAAGACTTTGATTGCCATTCAGTGTAAGTTGGGAAGATCTGAAAACCACAGAAGAACACTTAATACTTCTAGACGTAGACTAATCTCCTGAGGTTTCAGTATATAAAGCTGACGTGACTTTTCCTTTTTAATTTCGAAAGTAATATACTCCCTCTCTCCTTTACCTGCTATACCCCCCATAATCTTTAATCCCACTCCCTCCTTGCTATATCTCAAACTCTCCTTCTTTACTGTTATCCTAGTCCCTTTTTTCCTAAAGTATTCATTACTTACCAACTTACCTTCATTTTTTAGATATCTATTTGATGATACTTTTTTCTGCTGCACTATCTTCACTTGCTCTAACCCACTCTAACTAGGTGTTAATCGTAGAAATAAGGGTACATACATACATATATATATATATATATATATATATATATATACACATACATACATACATACATACATACAAATATTTCAGTCATGGGCATTAATGCCCTTCTAGCTTGCCAATATGCCAAAACACTTGTTCCCATAATAAGTATCCAGGCTGTTCTTAAAAATATCTAGACTAGTATTTCTCTTTCTTCTACATTGCTCTTCAAAATATATCTCAAAGAATACCTCATAACACACTGACTATGCCCTTGCTCAAACCCTAACATCCCTTTCACTATTCCCCCACTCCCTTCACTCATCCCCTCTATTCTGTCCTATGATGTCTATTTGGTTTAACTAAAAATGCGAACCACTACCTAAGTATTAAAGGAGTCTGCCTCTCAGCTCTATTAAATGAGTGACTTACTCTAGAAGTACTCACCTTCAACTTGCTGTAAGCAAACATGAGTAGGTATGCCTGTACCCAGACCTCTGATGTAAAATAACTAATCTTGCTTATTTTTTATTTTTTCATGCTATATGTTATCTTAAGTTTTTTTTTTCTCTTGCTGACACTTTTTTATGTCTGATCTAAATCAATTTTAATGTCACTTCCTGCTATTGCATATATTGTATGTTATGATACTATTGCATTTAATGTATAATTGCATATATCGGAACTTTTCTCCCCGGGTCTCTACAGAAAATGGACATATATCCAGTTAGACTAGCCCGGTCAACAAATGTAAAATAAATAAAAATAAAAAAAGAAGCTGCCTTTCTGGAAGCTGAATATATTTCTATATTGCCCCCTCTGGCAATGTGCATTTCCATGGTCCATCTAGTTTTTGAAAGGTAAGGTTATAGAAAACAAATGACTTCCAAAATGTAAATGAAACTACAAATAATATGTGAATGTTACTACAATAAGGCATGTGCAGGAATGGAGGAGTATAAAAATGAAATTTTTGTTCAGTGATGTATATAAAAAGCTCTAGAAAAAAAATTGTAAAAACTCTAGAATGCATGGATATAACATGTATGGATTTCTGAAAAAAAGCAACCATTATAGTTTATCAAATTAGTAGAGTAATAGGGATTCATAAAAAAAAATCTGTATGTGTACAGGTGATGTGTGCTTGCTTTGTGCTTGCCTGTGATTGTAGAATTCACTTACAGAAAGACATGCCACAGAATTAGTCGTAAGAAGGGCATTCTACTTATCTCATAAGTAAGGGCATTGCCTCCAGAGAGAAAAAAAGAAGTTGTAACCTCCCTGTACTCTTCCCTCATCAGGCCAATAATTGAGTACAATGTCCCTTTTGGTATGTACCTTTCCAAGCACCTGCAGCAATTGGAGAAACCAGAGGTTCCTCACAAGGAAAAGTCAAGGTGTTCAACATCTGTCCTATGTGGGCCATCTGAAATTACTGCCACTTTATTATATTTCATACAGAGTACTCAGAGGCAATCTCTGCCTTGCATACAAGCCAATCTCTGACCCTGCATTATTGGAAATGATGCATATCGACAAGTCAAATGGTACACGGGTTACTCACTCTAAAGACCCTAACCTGGTATGTGACATTAACAGAACCTGCTGGAGGGACAGATTTGTCTACCAGAGGTTACCACACCTTTGGAACAGACTCCATCTTCATGTCAAACAGAACACCTCATTGACCATTTTCAAATGCAATCTGGATGACTGGATGAGTGACCATAAATTCACCTCGGGCGTTCCACCTGTGTCCCTCTTGGACAGGGGCAATAGGTGTTAATCGTAGAAATAAGGGTACATACATACATACATATATATATATATATATATATATACACATACATACATACATACATACATACATACATACAAATATTTCAGTCATGGGCATTAATGCCCTTCTAGCTTGCCAATATGCCAAAACACTTGTTCCCATAATAAGTATCCAGGCTGTTCTTAAAAATATCTAGACTAGTATTTGCTTTAATTAATTTGGTAGTCTGTTCCATGCATTAGCTACTCTGTCAGAGAACCAGTTAGTACACTTCTCATTCCTATAGACTCTCCTACATAGGTTGTCTGATGATTCTCTAGTACTTTTTGTTAACCCCAAACATTCCCAGAGGTAGTTGTCATTAAATGCCCTGTATACTTGAATAAGATCTTCTCTTAGTTATCTGTTAGAGATATTGTACAAGTTCAGATATTTTAGTCTTTCATAATAACCTAAATTTTCACATCCATGGATACCCTTGTTATATTTCCGTTGTACTCTTTCCAATTTACTCATGCTTGTTTTCTTATAGGGTTTCCATATTGTTATTCCATACTCAAGTTTGGGTCTAATGTAACTAACAAACAATGGCTTCATTATTTGTGATTTCCTAGACTTTATAAATCTTTTATACATCCTATAGTTCTATAACTATAATTAGCCAGTTGGTTGATATGATTAGAAAAACTCATAGCTGAATCTACCCATATATCCAGGTCCTTAAATGAGTCTACAGTATCAATCACTGTGTGTGTATTAAATATTCACCTTTCAAGTTATGCCTACAAAATCTCATATGCTTAGTTTTTGATGTATTTATCAGCATATTATTCTCCTGTGCCCAAATGGTCATATTAGTCAAGTTGTTTTGCAGACATGCCTTATCTGTAACACATGTAATCAATTTATCCAATTTTAGGTTGTCTGCATATAGACTGTAGAATACCTCAGATGAAAAAGTTAGGTCTTCATTTTTAACTTTTATTAATGTTGAGATCAGATGTCACAGCGATATATTACATCGTATGATTTTATTTATAGGATTCATATCATTATTTTAGTTTTTGACATATCATAATTTACCGGTTGGGTTCAGTTCATTTCATGACCCTTAATATTTCAGCTATCTGCATAAACAATAATTTCTACTGAAATTATTAGTTTTGTTGCATCATGATACACATTAAATATGTTACTCCTACAGATCTGACTTGAGGCTTTTTTGATAGAGTTTGTTTCTCAGAGTTTGTCTTTCAGTATATACATAAGGTTCAATTTAAATGGATTCATTCTTCACCTTAATATACACACCTTTAAACAGGTCTTCATATTAGGTCTTACAACAAACCTTCCTATATAGTTTATAATAGAACTTTATGCTTTTAAGAAAGTTAATTTATTTGGTTATAAAATACATATAACAAAGGATTTTATCATCACGCATATTTGGTGCACACTCGTTTTACGCGAATATGACATTTTGAGATTTGACAGGAGTCTTGAGACTTGACAGGAGACTTTATTATCACTGTTATCAATGTTTAAATAATTTTGTATAGAGTTTAACAATGATGAACAGATTTCATGAATCAGATGCTTTGAGCCTTGCCATGTTTTATCGGATGGAATTCTGTCGGCTGTTGTTTTTTGATTATTGATTAACATTTGGTTCGTCACATTTATATATAGCTAGTCAATGTGACGTTCTGGTAACCAGTACAGTTGTGTTATCTCTATTTTTTATTTATTTCTACTTTTATTTTTTATTTTTTATTTTTTATCTTCTATATTTATAGACCTTTGTTCATTGTTTTTGAATAAGGAAAACTGTAACTGTTCTGTTTTGAGACAGTAAAGATATACCGCACTGTCAGCATTTTTTGTTTGCATTTGCCGTGCTGCCTGTGAACTTGCAGCCTTACGGCTTTTTGTTAATATTTGATGCTATGTTATATAGGAACATCCTACACACCAAGAATGTTATCAGCACTTTAAATTTTGGTAACTTCACTAATTGATTAACTAATTGATTAATTGAAGCAATTGAAATGCCCGCTAAAAAGTGTGTTTTATTTATGTATAAAAAGAAAAAGCTTTCATTTATATTTGTAATCTGATCTGAAGAAGCATAGCTTGTCTATGCGAAAGCGCTTATTTTATCCTACAATAAATTTTATTTCTTTTTGCTACAAACGGAGGTATTAATTTATACGTGGTGACTCCTTCTGTTTTTTGATACAATCTATCAGCTCCACAGTTGTCGGGAGGTGTCTTTGAGTACCAACAACAGTTTCTATCTACAAGGGTTTCCATATTGTTATTCCATACTCAAGTTTGGGTCTAATGTAACTAACAAACAATGGCTTCATTATTTGTGATTTCCTAGACTTTATAAATCTTTTATACATCCTATAGTTCTATAACTATAATTAGCCAGTTGGTTGATATGATTAGAAAAACTCATAGCTGAATCTACCCATATATCCAGGTCCTTAAATGAGTCTACAGTATCAATCACTGTGTGTGTATTAAATATTCACCTTTCAAGTTATGCCTACAAAATCTCATATGCTTAGTTTTTGATGTATTTATCAGCATATTATTCTCCTGTGCCCAAATGGTCATATTAGTCAAGTTGTTTTGCAGACATGCCTTATCTGTAACACATGTAATCAATTTATCCAATTTTAGGTCGTCTGCATATAGACTGTAGAATACCTCAGATGAAAAAGTTAGGTCTGAAAGATACAATTTAAACAAGTAAGGACCTAGGACAGAGCCCTGTAGGATGCCTTGACTGTAACAAAGGATTTTGTCTGTCCAGTTGAAGTATGATACTTGCCGTATCCAATTTGTAAGCCATGCACCTATCCATCTTATCAAGAGTACATCAGTACCTAGTTGTACTAATTTTTTGATCAGTGTTATGTGTATGACCCTATCAAATGCTGATGTTAAATCTATATAAATTACATCACAGCACAATTTTTCATTCATAGCTGTTATTATATTATTATATTATTATAGAACATCTTGTTACAGGTGGTAATAAATCTGTTTTCAATGTATGCATGCTGATATATGGTTTCAATTCCCAACCTATCCAGTTGGCTTCACTTGTAAGGTCCCTCTGACCATTAGCCTAGTTATTTCCTAAGATCCTATGAATTCACTGGAATCATTTCATGTCTTTATCACATAGATAATGTAACATCAGGTTCTAATGTCTCAGCATACCTCAGGTGTGCATGGTAAAACGCAGCAGGGAATATGCATAAGCAGATATATTAAGTGCAACTACTCTTAGTTCACTGCAGATTTTAGAGCCATTTTGTCTAGTCCTACTGACTTTGACATGCATCATACCTTTGAGCTATCCAGATTTGCACAAAATGTCCAGATTTTTGCCTCATAGTTTTAGTCTGTTCTACATAAAATTTTGATTTTCTGGCAAATCTCTGAGGATTGAAGTCAGAAAATAATGAAAGGCATTTGAGTTTCAGGCTTCATATCCTTCAGAAAATTCATGCTAATGCAAAACCTGTTGTCCTATCAAGTTTTTAAGTTTGTAATAGAAATATGTAAAAACTGTCCCTATTTCTGGACCTTTGTTCCCTCATTATTTATCACTTTGTGGAGATTTCTTGTTCTAAGAGGTTTAGAGGTACGATTTGTATGCCGTGTCCCAGAAATGGCCTTTTGTATAGGAAACATGCAGACTGTTGCAAACAGTTTAATCAATCTATATTCAGTAAAACGTATGTCACATACTGAGTAAAATATGTGATAGTGCTATTGGTGTATTACCATCATATAGTTTCTACCTTACATTTGTACTCAGTATGCACAATGACATTTTTTATCAGGACCATTATCATGGTTTTGAATAATGCTGTGTATAACTGATTTTCTAGAAGCTACAAGCCATGGGACAAATGCACCGAACAGTGGCTATTACAGTTTATTTGAAAAAAAAAAAATCTCATGTTGTTATAACCATTTCGGACTATAAATGCGAGAGTAAGGTAGTATCAACAGGATATGTAATTTCAAAACAGAAAGATCTAGAAGGGGTGTAATTGTTTGACATTCTAAGTAAAACTGATGCCTGAGGCTCTGGCACTACTCTCTCATAACAGCATGACCCCTTGACTTGGTGGAGTCCTCAGCATATTAAGAACATTATGTTCCATTATAGTTCTTGTACTTAAGATTAAATGTTCAGGGACATTATTTTACCATATTCTGTCTGATGTGTAGTATGCAAAACCCTTATATGCAAATCTGTAAATGGAATTAGGTACAGTAATTGCACACAAGTATGCAGGGGTGGTATCAGATACTGTCTTGTTCAGAAAGCTATTGTTAGAGGTATGCAGACTCAGTACAAGATTGGTGCCATGCATCTGTTTCTGACATTGTACTACGGTGTGCATATAGAAAAACTGTTAAACTAGAACCAGATAATGGAACATAATTGGTGCTACAGCTGACATCAAGCAAGCAGATATATGTGTGAGTATGTGAAAGTTTTTAACCAAAACCACACCACACACGCAGACACACACACAAACACACGCACACACACACACACACACACACACACACACACACACACACACACACACACACACACACGTAATCCAAGAAGAAATCATGTATCAAATATTTTATTTGCCTGGTAGTTTTTTGGTCTTATGTTGTGAATGGCAACATAACTGCCATTTATTTTTTCTCACAAGCATTCATTGCATCTGTTTCTTTTCCTGAACCTGTGTGACCCTGTGAAAGATCCAGTCATTTTCTTTAAATTATACGAAGTTCTAATGTTTCTGAATGATAGAACACCAATAAATTGTTATGAAAATATTCACCAAAGAATGCTATTGTGCAGTTTGTAAAATCACCTTACCATGGTATGGGGGGTTTGAGAACAAAAATGATTAATGTGTCTCATAATGTGTATCAGCTGAGTGGATCAAACAGTGAGTTTGGTATTTTTGTGGAAATTAAGCTATGTATAGTAACAGTGGCAAACTGAAAGAACAAATAATGCATCACTTGGTCAAACAAGTAGAACCCAATGAGTTACAAGGTAAAATATATAAGAATATTACAAAATAACTGATTGTGCTAATGGTGACTAGCATGAAAAATATAATAATTATTGAAAATTCAATGGTTAGAACAAATTTGCAAGCTAAATATAACTAAAGGGTGGTAACTTATCAAGATCAACAAACAAAACATACAGGACCACTATATTTTTATCCATTAATAGCTCACTAATAATTAATATTCACAGAGACACATAAAATTGTCAAATGACATGAACAAAAATTCTTAAGAAATGAGATATGTACTTCATTTAGTGTCATCGTTAAAAGCACTGTTGATATTGCTATTGTCTCAGTCCCTGGGATTCAGCAAGCGACCGTGCAGGAATAAGTTATTCCTGCATGGCAAGGACTGTTCCTGTACAGCACGGCAGCGCACCTTGCATATTCATGAAGGTGAGCTGCCTGTGCTGTTAAACATACATGGAGCCGTGTATGAGTGCAGAGGGTGTGTCTGAGAACAGAGCTCTCACAATACACATGCCTCTACACTCCAGAATTGCCTTTTGGCAATTAAAATGAGTGAGAATGCTCATAACACACCCAAAATGTCAGGAAAACAAAAGTGGCAAAGGCAAAAGGGACAAATATCCTACCACCATACCTCTCAACTGTACAGATTTTTGCAGAATGTCCAGAGTTTTGCCTCATAGTTTTGGTGTGTCCCTCCTAAAATCTGTACTTTCCTGGCAAATAGTTGAGGACTGAAGTCATTACATAATAAGAAACATTTGAGTTTAAGACTCCACATCCTTCAGAAAATCCATGCTAATGCAAGATCTATCATTATATCAACTTTCTAAGGTTGTAAGGGCAATATTTAAAATCTGTCCCTATTTGTCTCCCCATCATTTTAGGGTTTGTCCAGAGTTTTTGCTCCAAGAGGTTAAGAGGTATGCCCACCAGGAAGCAGAAAGCTGATAAAAGTACAGGGTTTAGCATTAGCAGGGATATTCTGAAGGGTATAGCTAAAATAACACAACAAAACTGTTTTTTTTATAAATGTGATAAAGTTTAAGAGTAGCTGCACGGGTGTGCCTGTTGCTTAGCTACGCTTAGTCCAGCTTAAGCAGCACAAGAAGTTAAATAGCAAGAGAAATCCCACATAAGCAGTATTGCAATAGTGTAGTGGTTAGTGTATGCTTTCCAAGCACCAATTCATGGTTCAATCCCCACTGTAACCAATTCCCATTTTAAATGTGACAGCAGTGCATAAACAATTTTTTTTGTATTACCTTCTAAATAACAAATATTTGTTAACCGGAGTGCTGCATTAGGTCCAGATGTGAGGTGTCAGTGTAATAAAGATGTGAAATCCCCATATAAACAAAAGTGCCCCATACAGTACAGTCACACATGAATAAATGTAATGAAAGCACATTGGGGGATGTCAGGGGGAGTAAACAAATTTATAATATGTAATGAATGATGAATCAATGCCATACAGCAGATAGTCTATAAAATGAAAAATAGGTAATGCTAAGCATTGCACAGCTCTGCTTACTGGGTGTAAGCATTGTGTAAATATGACTGCTAAGCAATGAGTAGCCCAGCTAAGTGGATTTGACCATTGGTAAGCAGTGCTGAACCTGTCCCTTTAAGCAATGCCAACCTTAGCTAAGCAGGTTTTCCCTTAGCTTAGCTTAGCTCAGCATATTCAAAACCATCAAATCATTGCAAAGGGTGGGAAATTGGCCATATCTAAACCCCACAGGTGGGAATACAGCTCACAACTGGTTGCAGCTTCCCACTGTATGCAGAATGGCTGGAGTTGGAGAGGGAATGGGCTTCCATGTGCAGCGCTGGGGCATCCAGGAATCCAATGTCATGGTAGGACTCCTGGGAAAAAAAACATGATGAGAGACTGCTGCAAAGCCAGTACCAAGGCTCCCAGTATAAAGCAGAAGCCTGGGACTGTCTCTCCCATGACCTCACCAGTGCCATTGGTGTCCTTCGGACTGGTGAGCAGGCCATGCACCTCGATGCTGACTTGAAACAGAGGAAGAGGGAGCACTTGAACCAGTGGGTCCAAGAATCAAGGCAGAGGAGTTATGTCCCAGCAGTGTGTAAGTACTCATACTAGTAACTGTTTAATAATGTCCAGCCTGTGTATATGATGGATAGGTATGGCTAAATATTTCTCTATTTCCCTTACAGCTGCAGCTGAGTGGGCTGTGAATCAGGAAACCCATGTGAGTCAGCTGCAAAGGCTAAGACATGAGGCTGGTGAGTAACAATCCTGCTTGTAGTAGTCATACCAAATACATATAAAAGTAGTAGAAAGTCAGCTGCCAGTATAAAAACTGTTTTGTGCGTGGGTTGTACTGAATAAACCAGACAAGATGACAGTAATAGTCCCATATAGGTCATAATAAAATAAAACTGTAACTGCCTGGCAATAAATCTCTAAATCCTGGACTGGTTGTGTTTACTCTGGTATCGTATGGCATTTTTAATGTTGCATTCTCTGAATAGTAATGTTGTATTAACCATTGTTACCCACACTGTGCTACATAATAAAAATGTCTAGCTATGTCTGTATAAGACTGTTGTAATTACAAGGTCAGATTGTACAACTGAGAGAGACTTAGACAGAAAACACTGAAGAAATAGATGGCAATATCCAAATAGCACACTCTACTGTGACTTACATTGTTGAATTTTTAGCAAACACAGCCATGGTTTGATTCCTGGGAGTGGTAGTAAGCTGTATGCATAATCATACCTCTCAACTGTACAGATTTGTTCAAAATGCCAAGATAATTGGCTCATATTTTCTGCCTGTTACCCTGTCCGCTTGTCAAATCAGTGGGATAATCTCAGAATTTAAGGTAGCAAATAATGACATACATCTGAATATCAGACCTCAAATCCTTCAGAAAATGTATATGAAACAACCCTGTCACTTTAGCAACTCACCAAACGTTTATGAGAGCAGTATTCAAAATATATCCCATTTATCCCTCCATGTTGTCAAGCTATGACCAGAGTGATTGCATTAACAGATTGAAAGGTACATGCATAATATTAACTCGGAATCTGGGAATATGTGTGGAAACAGTCAGGTAGTGTTAACAAACATTCCCTCCACAGGTCTGTCAGATAAGAAATCTGTGACTGCCAATAAAAATTGAATCCTGGACTGGTAGTGTTTACTCTGGTATTGTATGGCTAACATGTAGCATTCAGAATATCTGATATCAAAATAGTACTGTTGTGTCAACCACTTTTTCTCACACTGTGCTAAATAAAAATATGTCTAGGAATGTCTGTATGAGACTGTTGTAATTACAAGGTCAGATTGTACAACCACCAGAGACTTAGAAAGAAAACACTGAAGGAATAGACAGCAATATTCAAACAGCACACTTTGCTGACACTTAAATGGTGGTATTTTTTATCAGACACAGCCATGGTTTGAATCCTGAGAGTTGTAGTAACCTGGATGCATAATCATACATCTCAACTGTACACATCCTTTCAGACTGTCCAGATAATTGTCTCATATTTTCTGCCTGTTCCCCTGTCCCCATGGCAAATCAGTGGGATGATTTCAGATTTGTAGTCAGCAAATAATGACATACATTTGATTTTCAGACCTCAAAGCCTTCAGAAAATGTATATGAAAACAAATCATGTCAGTCTATCAGCTCTCCAAGTTTATGAGAGCAATATTCAAAATATTTCCCATTTCCACCCCCATGTTGTCAAGCTTTGACCAGAGTTTGTGCAATAAGAGATTGAGAGGCATGTGCATAATATTAAGTTGAAATCTGCAACTATGTGTAGAAACAGACAGGTAGTGTTAACAAACATTCCCTCAACAGGTATACCAAGTAAGAGATGTAGAATTTAGCTGTAAGACAGTTGAAGTATAGACTTGTTTACAAACATACCACTGGCCAAACCAAGGCCATAGGGTAGTGTAATAATACCTGTACCTTAATGACTGCATTAAATCTCTAGTACAGCTGCATGAGATGCCAGATGTGGGAATTATGATAGCTTCCAAGGCAGCCAGCACACACATTCATTATTATGCCCTGGGCATCGCACATGACCTGGCAGTTGATGGAGGGGAAGCCCTTGCAGTTGATGTCGACCCTACCCTGCTCACTGGGTGGTGCTTTGATGCGTATGTGCGTGCAGTCTATAGCACCCACTACCTCAGGGTATTCTGCTATTTGGTGGAACAGTTGCATATTGCTGGCCAATGCCTCATGGGTGTTGAGGAAATATATGTGCTCACTGACATGTGCTGGCATGGCATCCAGGAACTGGTGGAGTACCCTGGATGTTGATACCTGTAAAATCCCTATCATATCCCCATTTGGCCTTTGGAAAGTACCTGTAGCTAGTATTTGTAGGCCTACGCATACCTTGGTATCCACAGGGATGGGTTCCCCTCTGTTAGTTGTGTGTGTCAGGCGTGGCTGGCACAGCTCAACAATTTGCTGTAGGAGGTCCCTGTCCACCCTATACCGTTCCACTATCTCCAGCTAATGTAGCCCTGGTAGGTTACACTGGGTCTGTACACTCTTCTCCACCTCCTCATTGTGGGTTGGTTGACACCATTCACATCCTCACCACCCTCAGCCGCTTCCACAAGTTGTTGTATGATAGCTATTGCAGCCCCTATCATTTTGCTGTTGTGAGTGTTAAAAGTTCCTTGCTTGTGTGGGAAAAAACAGAGGGGAAGGTGTTTGCATAGTTTATAGTGGTGTTCTGTACTGGACTGGTCTGCTGCCTGTGTAATTGGCTGATTCTGATACATTTCACCTGCCAGCTATGCTAGTTCTCCTTGATTACCTTCGTACCGTTGTTTTCCCTTCCCATTGCATTTCTCTTTAAGGCCGAGGGTGTGCCATGCAAACAGAGTGCACAAATGTGCACACTGCTGCTATTTCCTGGTTTATCTTTTTTTTCTGCATTTAAAACCCAATCGTGGCATGCACACCTACTTAGGCAATGTAAAGAGTGCTGGGCAGGTTTAGACACCCCCCCCATAGCTTAGCTGTGCTAAGCTAGGAGCTTACCCGAGCCACAGGGCTCCACGTCGCTTACAGTATGCCTGACACACACACCCATGATGTCACCTAACTCCTAGGCTTGCATCCAGCTATTCCTACTCTTACACTGTTGGGACCTGACTAGCATGCTGGGGAAAACTGGGATTCACTATCATTCCCCTCATTTGCATAGGATTGCCTGCTAATGCATAGTTACATGTCTCACACTGAGCCTCCCCCTTAGCAACCACTACTCACTGGCCAAGTTGTCTTCTGCCTGCCATTGACTTGCATGGCAGAATACTGATTTTAGTCAGAATGCTTAATTTTGTTTTATTTTCTTATTTTCCCCGATCCCATTTGCACGCCACTAACCTACGCTTAAACAGCCGAGATCGGCTTAAAAAAAAATAAAAGTATATTTTTGTATTTTTTTCACTGTTTGCAATGCCAATGACCTTATACTTGGCCACTGGCATGCTTACTACATGATATGCAGCCTTTATTTGGAGCTGTCACAGCTCCGTTTTGTATTTTGCAGAAATGTACTCGGTTACTAAATGAGTACATTTCTGCAGATTGCACTAGTCCTGCACGGCGGTTTGAAAGCTTCCTGGATTGCAAAATTACCTCATTTGCATAGATTTCTCCTGCAAATGGGGTGATTTGCATACAGGCTCTTAGTCTTTGCAGGATTAGTGCAGGAGGGCACGTGCACGCCCCTGCAGGCTGTTTCTGGATCACACGCCAGACATACTGCCTGCTAGAGTTCATGCTGTGTTGGCATGCCCATATTCTCTATGCCGTGCAAGGTATAGAGAATCCGGGGGAAAGTCTCAGCAGAACTCAGAGTCAAAAATCATGTCACATAATATCTCTCACCTTTAATAAATGATCATTGTGAGACAAAGGGTCTCAATTCCAATACACCAGACCACTCTACAAACAAAAACATTTTAATAATTTGTGACTCCATAATGAGACACTAAGATTCTGTACTCAATAGGCTGGACAAAGACAGAATGAGAGTGAGCTGACTTTCATGGCCAGGATTTCAGGTATCAAGAACCCTTGCAGTAGACAAATGTAAGTATGATATGGTAGTTGTACATGTATGGGTGAAGGACTTAGGGCAACAATCCCTGAGGAAGATACAGAGGGACATATCTGAGCTCTCGATGCATGTCATATATGCAGGCAGGACTGTGGTACTGAATGGAATCCTCTCTTCTCCATGAATGATGCCTAGGTGCAAAGAAAGTTAGATGGCTAAATAACTGATGTCATTCTAGGGGGATCCAGTATGTTTTAACATGGAACAAGATGCTTGATAGAATGACTTGCTTTGCATGGGATAGTTTACATTCTCATCCAAATTCTTCCACATACTGGTTAAAACTCTTTGTGCCATCATAGTGTTTCTTTTGGGCAAAGTTCAGTTAATGAGCATTCCAATATACCAGACTTATCAATAAAAACAGGATCAAATATATGTGGCTCTGCTCAACATAAGAAGTCTAAACAACAACTTACCCAACACTGAGGGACTCCATTTAGAAGGTACCCATATTTGTGTAATCACTGAAACATGATTAAAATGCTCAGAATGTACTCTTTCCATAAATGTGTTTAGCACCTACTGTGTATTCAGATCCAATAGAAGCTGTGTTGACATGCCCATATTTCTCAGAAACATATCATACCTAATCAGATTCCAAAAGATCCATAAATGGGATGTATCCATCTGAAAATCTCCGTAAATAACATCAACTATGAGTTTATCACCTGTTACAGGCCACCTACCATGAATGAAGAAGTTAATGATAGGTTCCTAAATGTCATGGATAAACTATCATATATAAGAATTCCATAATTCAGGGAAACTTTAACTGCCTAACAATTGACGGGAGTACCTACACTTCCAAAGTAGGATACACACAAAAGTTATTAAACCTAATAAATAAAAACTCAAGGGACCAGACTGCTACTAGCCCAACTAGAGGGCAAAATATTCTTGATCTATTTCTTGCAAATGTAGGGTCATCAATCCCAGCTCTATTAGAACTCCCTCTGGAATTAAGAGACACCATAAGCTAGTATATCGCCTATACCAATATATTGGAATTAAAAGGCTTCAGGTGTACAAATCTCCTCAAGCTCTGTGATTAAGTCTTGAAATTCACATATAATAATATGACCCCAGAAATTGCCTCAGTAGGTAAATTCACAAAGGAGTTTTATATGCAGATAAATAAATGTACAGAATTTGTTGTCCCATCTAGACCCAAATGCAACAGGAAATTTTAAAGCAAACAACTTTGGTGGTCAAGTAACATTAATAAAATCAACAATAAAAGAAAAATTAATTATAAAGTATCCAACAGATCATGGAAAATATTTTGAATTGGACTAGGAAATTAATAAAGACTTTTAGATCTACTAAAGCAGTTCTTGAACTCAGATTGGTATCTGAAGCCAAGGACAAATACAAACCCTTCTTTAATTATGTTAGAAAACTAAGAAACAATATGCAACAATGTACAGAACTCATACATGGACATGGTGTACAGCACTCCATAAAAGTGGCCTTACTACTGGCCTGAAAGGCTATAGTTCCATAAACCTGAACACATTTGTAAGTGAATAACACAGACAATAAAAATCTCATCAGGGTAGATCCACAGTTATTTGGTTTTGTATAAAAAATGGATAAACTTCATTGAAAAGGTAACATAAGCTGCTGACAGCTGTCCCACTGTACACACTGCTTCATTTGGAAATATCACTCATGTCAGCATAATTAGTAAACTAAATGCATTACAAACATATCCCTATGTGAGAGACTAAAGGTTGACTATCAAGCAAATATATGCTAGTGATGTAAACCACTATTGTTCTTTTCACTAACACTCTACCATTATACATGTATACATACACTCCTAGAAAAGCATTTTCTGTAGCATAAGTCTCATAGGTCCACACATTGTTACTAGACAATTTATTAGATAGATCATTTGTAGCTTACCACCTGCAATTTCCACCACATATTACTACTTTCCATGAGGTTATGTGGGGTGAGATTGGCATGTATTGGCGATTACTCATGTATTCAATAAGGTTGTATTTGAAGAGTGAGAGAACTGCTTTGCTTAATGTGAAAGGGATTCTGTTCCAAACATGAGAAAGTCTTTGAAAGATGTATCTGTGGTTACCAACAAGATTGGTTTATGTCATTGCAAAAGTTTAAGGTGTTTATTGGCAGTGTTCAAGGGATTGTAGATTCTGCAAATATGAAAGGAGGAGGCTTTTCCATTTACATAAAAAAACAATCACACCACAAGACTGGTCAAGCAGGATGACACGCTTGAGCTACTCCATGTCCAGCTGACCACAGGTAAAATCTCCCACCATTTCATCGCTAGCTACAGGTCCTCAACTATGAACCATGAAAATAACTCCACATACCTGAAGTTACTAGAATCACTTACCATTGAGCAAAACACACTACTCATGTACAATTTTGACTAACCCTCCATAAACTGGGAAACATACATAATTATTATCATGCAGGCTCTCTCCCACTAGGGGTCAACCATCTTTGAAATAGTACTCATAAATATAAGGGAACATTGTATCCCCTCCTCCCAGCGTAATGTCCTCATTGGTATAATCAGAACATAAATTGGTCTTCTTTGAAATAAATGCAACAATAGACTCTCCATCAGACCCATAACACACTAAAACAATTTTCAAAGGCAAATTACCTATTATTAAGTGATAATATAGGTAATTTTAAAGCTCACCCTATCCCTGAAAACATGAAAGCCTATGCAAAAATATACACAAATGCCCTGTATAACCACTTAAACAACTGCATAGAAAAGTCAGTACCTGACTGCACTAAACCCAGGTCTAATCGGAAAAACAAGTCACCCTGGTGAACCCCTAGCATGAATAGATTATACAACAGAAGGAAGAAACTCCTGTCTTGAAACAGTGGGAGGGTGAACAGCACAGAAGAAAATCCCTCATTAGTCTCAACAGGCAAATCTGGGAATTAGTCAAGTCCTCAAAAGCTAAATATGAAACTGAAATAGCCTCCTAAACAAAGGATAACCACAAAGCATTTTTAGTTATGTCTGAAAGCTTAAAGGAAATAATGTGCTGAGTTGGCAGTCAGTGGCACTACCTATACTGAGCCAAAATAAATAACAAACCTGCTGGCATATAAATTCAGCTCGCATTTCACTCCTCATCACATTCCGTCAATCCCCATGAAGTACCCCCTATCATTCCTTTTTCTGTTATCACAAAAGAACAGCTTGCATTGCACTCTGTAAAGTTAGAAACATGACATCAATGGGCCCTGATGGAATCTTAAGTTCCCTATCGAATAGCTTGAAACATGACCTAGTGGACCCACTTGGATCTGTATTTAACCACAGTCTCAAAACAGGCTTCGTCCTGGTAGAGTAGAGGACAGCAACCGTCATCCCTCTTCACAAGATGGGACCATCAATGGACCTAGGAAACTAGTGATCCATAAGTATAACTAGCCTTATATGCAAAGCTATGGAAAGGATAATTTTGGACCTGAATAACAATGACATAGGAAATCTCCTGACTCTAGACCCAGCCCAGTTTGACTTCATCAAGGGCAGATCAGTATGGAGAACTTCTTTGAGACGCTCACCAAGGAAATGGATAAAAGTAAGACAGTGCATGTTGCCTACCTTCATCTGGCTAAGGCATTTGATACAATATCCTAGTTGGGTATTATAGATAAACTCGCAAAACTGGCATAGACCTTTAGGTTATCATATGGATAGCCAAATAGTACATCGATAGGACACATGTTATTAGAATGAGGGAATCCACATTCAAATAAAGGTTAGCAACCCGTGAAGTACCACAGGGCTCATTGCTGGGTCCCTTCCTGTTTAGGATATACTTCTCAAATGACAAGGCAAATGTAGATGGCCTTTGACTGACCAAGTCTGATGATAACTGTAAGTTGGGGCCAATCATTGACTCCCCAAACAATGTTGATATCCTACAGAAAGGACTGACACAGATGAATGGTTGGTGTCAGAGCCATGGCCTCAAGCTAAATGTGAAGAAATGCATAATAATACCCTTTGGGAAATCAAATACCCCCTGCAAATTATAACATTGATAGCACCCCAAGAATGGACTCAGTGGTGAGAGTTCTGGGTACTTAGATAGATTGTGATGTGTACTTTGACCACCATCTGTCCACAGTGGTGCATCCTATAAATAAGGGCATGGCATCCACATCCAAGGACATCATGGTACCATGTTAGTCAGCCATCATCAGACCAATAACTGAGTACAATGCACCTTTTGGCATGTACTTTGCCAGGCATCTTCTACAGATGGAGTATCCCCAGAGGTTTCTCAGCAAAAAAATACATGTTGTATGCAGAGCAATTTAAAGCCCTTGTCAGAAAAATATGTATTAGTGTATGCATTAGTAATATGCTTAGTGCATTTAAGGCTTGAAAAGGGTTAACACATTTATTCTATTTCACACTGCATAAAATCTGTACAAATTGCAGAAGCTTTCTAACCTTGTATTGTCATGAAATATGCACAGCTATTGCTTATGCTTTGGAAATTTACAGGAAAGCAGATAAGTTATGCTTGTGTCAGGAAAATAATGAATAGAACAATATTAATGTTATGAGACTTAGACAAGGAGTTCCACTTGTGCTGTGAGAAAACACAGAGCTGCAGAAGCTATAGATAATCAGAACAAAGACTGCTTGAAAATATGAACTGCAATCAGTATTTGTGTGTGTCTAAGTTAGAAAAGTACCTTGAAATGTAACACATGTATTAGAACTACACAATAGAAGCTTGTAACGGGCTAAGGCCCACCAAGGCCAGGTTGTTTTTCTCAAAATGTTTTTCATAAATCCAGTCATGTCAGCAGAAAATCTGAGTAACATCTGCTGTAGAACAATACTGAAAGTTGTGTTTGATTACGTCAGCCATAGAAGGCAATGTCTTGTAGAACAGTATAAGAATAGCATACTGCATGTTAGTAATTGGGCAAAATCTTGTATTTACATGTTTTTGTCTCCTTGCAGCAAGTTATTAAATGTGCCTTAACTGAACCTTACGTGTATTGGTCTTTGAAGTTTTTTCCTTTGACAGATTGGTCCTTTGGACCAGAAACCCTCACTTCACCTTGGATCAGACAGGCCAGGTGGCTTGAAACTCTACAGGGAAGAAACCACATCGGTTCTTCTTATTTGAAAAGCCCTCCGACTGAATTGTTGTACAAAAGAGGGCAGCCACTTTCTGATCTGCGACTGAAGGACAGGTTTTTCACGAACCAGATGATCAATCACGAAGGCTCAGGTAAGGTGAATCTACTTTTTTTCTGTTTTAGATCATGGACAAGATTTGTATTGTTTTTGTCAGGACTGTACTTTTACAAGTCAGGGACAGAGAAGATTACTGTCTTGTCATAGATCAGGGAAACAGAGCAGGTAGGCAGTCATTCTGAAGAGACGATAACAAAATCTGTGGTACCATGTTAAAAATAAGAAGGATTACGTAATGATTAAAATGTTAGAACAAAATGGGTAATAATTGCACAAAAAGACCCCAAAATCTGCCGTTAACCGAAGATGCGAAATACATGCAGTCACAGCGTGCTGATATTAGATACTACTCAAAATGGGTTAATAAGTATGAATTTGATGGTAAATTAGAAAAATCCACACTTGTTAAACTTGTCAAACAGCTTAAAACCGATTCCAGAGGTCGGGTAAAAAAGCAGCGCCAATTAGGAATTCCTCAGGCACACAGGTGGATTGAAGAAGCAAACCGTAGGGAACAAAAAAGCAATGTTTTTAGATAAGGAGGACAATAACTTAGTAATAGCATCAGCCCCTCTGCCTCCCTTACCAGAATATGAAGCAAGTGAACAAGTTAGTCTACCCCCGCGATATCCTGATGTTACCATAAATAGAGACACTACAAAAGCAAAACCGTTTATTAGAGATCCCATTGAGACCAGGTCTCGAATGCGGGCAGGTAATTCAAAAGGGGACATTGAATTATATCAAATGGGTAGAAATTCACGATCTATGAGTGAAGAAGAAATATGCCCACTCATAGAAGTACCTAATCCTCAGGCAGGGCAAGAAGGTCAGGACTCAACTATTCTAGTGTATAGACATTGGACTCCAGAAGACATCTGGAAAGCCACTGAGGGAATTCCCCATCCAAAAGTTAATTTTAGAAAGTTCTTAGAAGATTTCCAAGGAATGAGGCTGAGTTATAATTTAAACGGAGAAGAGGCAGAAAAAGTAGTCAGACAAATTGTTGGACCAGATTGGCACATGATTAGTGGCAACTGGAATCCCCGTGATGCTGCGCTCAGGCCCCTCCCACATAGCAGCGCAGAGCTAGACAACAGAGTGAAAGGTCTTACAGACTGAATCTCTGAGAAATGAAGCCTAGGGCAGACTGGACTTGCATTAATCGATGCATCCAACAAGAAGGTGAAACTATTGACAGATATTATGCCAGACTGTTAGAAAGTTTTAATAACCATTGTGGAATGCAGGTTCCTGAAGATCCGACACAAGATTCCCCATATGAACAGCAGTTAAAGAATGCATTTTTGAAAGGCAGCATTGCACCCATAAGCAGTTTTATTACAAGGCACATGGTAGATCATCGTACAAGCAGGTTACAGTCACTACTTCAATATGCTAGGCATGCCGAAAGGCATTTTAATAGCAAAAAGAAAAAGAAAGCCTAAGTATTTTCTGTAGAAGATGGAGCAGAAGTTTATGTAATACAGTCCAGGAAAAAGGGCAAGAGAAATGCCCAGGAAATCAAACAATCTGATCAGCGATCAGAGGACTTTGAAGGACGAAAGAAAAGGGGTGAATGATTTAAATGCGGTAAAAAGGGACACTTGGCAAGGGATTGCAAGAAAAACAAGAAGGCAACCACGGAAGACAAGGAGGGTGAGGACTGACTATATGATAGTCAAGAATCACTAGAAGGGGATAGCAGAGAAAGGACAAATGAGAATGTGATAGAGGGAGTAGAGGATGTGACAGAAGAAATAGAGGAAGTGCAGGAAGTTACGGATAATGAAGAAAATGAAATATTGGAGTTAGCTTTACTGAACTTATAGCTCTATTTAGCAGACACGAAACCAGAAGTTACACTCCTGGTAGAAGGGAGGGAAGTCAAATTCTTGTGTGACTCAGGGGCGTCACGGACCCTGATACATCCCTCCAAACTGCCAGAAAATTCAGAGTCACCTGATTACATACTAGTGAAAGCAGCTAATGGACAGCTGTATCAGGAGCCCCTCTCCCATAATATTGTAATAACTGATCCTGTTTCAGGATTGACCCAGAAAAGCAAAATTGTTGTTTCTGCAAAATGCCCAGTAAACCTCTTGGGCAGAGACCTTATGCAGCTATTTGGTATAGCAGTAGTTCTGACTATGCAGGGTATGGAAGCACAGCGACAAATTGATACCTTTGCAGTGCAATTGGAGGGCAAAATGTTTTATTGGTACAGCCAGGACTTGGTTACGACTGGTCCAGGGGCAGTGACCGAAGAGTTGATGAATGTAGCCATCAGTAAGTTCCCCTCCCTTGACATTGATAAACAACATTTGTTGTACTGTACTCTGTATTATTGTAATACACCAGGACCTGATAAGGAATATAAGCAAGAATTGTTTAGAAATTGTGCAAACAGATTAATAGTACGTAATCTGTACTGGGACATGGAAGGGAACAGTGTAGCCAGCTGTTCATTGCCCCAGGAGTTCTTTGCACGCTATAAATCTAATCAATTACCACATGTTAGCTTAACTAAGAACAAGAATGTAAAATGGCTAGACCTAGGAGAAAAAGTCACAAGATGGGAAAAGCAGACAGAGTTAGAACTGTCAGAACAAGGAATACAAATGCAGAAGTTGAATTGGATAACTCAGACCCACCCAGCTGTGCACTTGCAGTCTAACAAGGACAGCTGATTAGCACTCCTATTAAAGGAGGAAGAGAATGCCTTACAGAATATACCAGAAACTCTCTGGTCAACAGGAAAATCAGATGTAGGACTCATTCATACAGCGGGACCAGTTACTATCATGCCAAAGTCAGCATTTAGACCACAGAAAAGACAGCATCCCTTAAGAAAAGATGCAGAGGTAGGAATCAAACCTATTATAGCAGCTTTACTTAAGGAAGGGGTGCTGGTGGAATCTCCTGATTCACCATGTAACACACCCTTATTTCCTATTAAGAAAGCGAATGGAGAGTGGTGTATGGTCCAAGATTTACAAGCTGTAAATGACGCAGTAATACCAAGAGCACCTACGGTGCCAGACCCACACACTCTGTTGAATGATTTAAAACCTCAACAGAAATATTTTTCTGTGGTAGATAACAGCAATGCATTCTTTTCGATACCAATACACCCTGACAGCCAATATTGGTTTGCATTCACATTTCAGGGGAAAAGGTATACTTATACACGACTACCACAGGGATATTGTGAAAGTCCGACAATATTTTCACAAGAAATGGCAAGCAACTTGGCGGGATTTACCCTACTAAGAGACAGTCAGATTTTACTTTATGTTGATGATATCCTGCTGGCGGCCCCCACCCAGCAAGATTGCAAAGAAGATACCATAGCGCTATTACAATTTTTAGCCACTGAGGGACATAAAGTAAATAAAAATAAACTGCAGCTTTGGAAAAAACTAGTTAAATACCTAGGATATGTAATATCCAAAGAGGGTAGGACATTAGATGAGGACAGAAAAGTAGCGATTTTACAAGCACCAAAACCCACTAACAAGAAGGAAATTATGTCCTTCTTGGGTACGACTAATTTTTGCTGGAGCTGGATTCCAAACTACGCCTTGGGATCTGCACCGCTGACTAACCTGATATATAAAAAGCCTATGGCAGCACAGGATTTGTTACAAAGGACACCAGAAGCGGAATCTACTTTCTGCCAACTGAAACAGTTAATAACGTCCTCATTAGTTTTGGGCTTACCAAACTATCATAAATGTTTTTTCTAAACTGTAGATTGTAAGCAAGGTTATATGACATCAGTGTTAACACAGCAGCATGGGGACAAGCAATGCCCTATTGCTTATTATTCATCACAACTAGACCCAGTGGCACAATCTTTGCCCTACTGTGTACAAGCAGTAGTTGCAGCTGCAATGGCAGTACAGGCTTCAGCCTCAGTAGTTTTGTTCCACCCTCTCACATTGAGAGTGCCTCATGCAGTCACAATTATTTTACTGCAAGAGAAGGTAGCATATCTTTCCCCTGCTAGGCATCTTTCCTGTATGACTATATTGTTGAGCCAACCTCATATGACAATTGAACAATGCACGACTTTGAACCCTTCTACCTTGCTCCCAACCTCTGCAGATGGCACACCGCACAGCTGCCTGCAGGTGATTGAGCAAAAGACACTGCCTAGAAAAGATCTTACGGATGTCCCCTTGGATGATGCCGAGGTGACATACTACGTGGATGGCTCGTGCAAAAGGGGTCCTACAGGACAGAACCTAGTAGGATATGCAGTAGTTTCTGATACTGAGGTTATAGAAGCGAAACCCTTACCACACAATTTATCTGCACAAGCAGCAGAATTGATTGCCTTGACATGGGCACGTACCTTAGCAAAGGGTAAATGTGTGAACATTTTTACTGACAGCCAGTACGCCTTTTCTACTGTACATGTTTTTGTGCAACAGTGGAAAAATCGAGGAATGGTAACATCTACTGGCAAACCAATCAATCATGCACAGTTTATTTTAGATCTTTTAGAATCTATTCAGTTACCTCAGAAAATAGCTATTTGTAAATGCAAAGCTCATACCAAGCAGCAGGATAGGATTTCAAAAGGTAATGCGAGAGCTGATACAGCTGCAAAGCAGGCAGCTTCAGAAGTATTTCTTTTGAATGAGGAATTACAACCCTCTGAGATTTTAGACTTAGAAATGCTAAAGACAATGCAGACTTACTACGCAGACTGAAAAACGAAGATGGGTAAAACGAGGAGCAATTCTCGAAAAGGGGCTGTACATCTCTAAAGAAGGGAAACCAATATTACCATCTAATTTGTTTAGATATGCAGGTTTGTTGAGCCATGGGCAATGCCATGTCTCAACAGGGGGGATGGTACAGCTGGTGAACCGAGTGTTCACAACATATGGATTCTTAAACTACTCTAAAAAATGTTGTTTAACGTGCCACGTTTGTAACAGACATCATGCACAAGGGGCGTTAAAGCCCAAGCAAGGGAGTTTCCCTACACCACCATATCCGTTTCATACTATCTGTATGGATTTCATAGAATTGAACAAATGTGAAAATAAGAAGTATTGTCTTGTCATTGTAGATATGTTTTCTAGATAGGTGGAAGACTTTCTGACTAAAAATCCAGATGCGGCTACCATAGCAAAAATTCTCATTAAAGAAATCATCCCTAGATTCAGTATTCTGGAAAGGATCTACAGTGACAACGGTACACACTTTGTGAACCAAACCATACAACAGTTAAGTAAACATTTTGGTATTTCTTTAAAAAATCATTGCGCATATCACCCACAATCTGCAGGGTTAGTAGAGAGGCATAATGAGATTTTAAAGAGTAAGCTAAGGAAGTTAATAGAAGAAACACAGAGAAATTGGGTGTACTGTCTGCCCCTGGCACTGTTGAGCATGAAAACTGTTCTGAATGCAAAAGGATTGACTCCTTTTGAAAAACTATTTGGAAGGGCTTATTATACACCTCAGTGGAAACCTATCATGCCCGCAGATCAGGAAGCCGACTGTACACTAGCAGAGTACATGAGAAATTTGTTGAATTCTAAACATCTGTTGCAGTCAAATTCTGTTTCGGATAAAGAACAAACCAGACCATCAGAAGTGGCAGTGGCACCAGGTACCTGGATCTGGGTGAAGACAATAAAGAAGAAGAATTGGACGTCACCAAAGTGGGAAGGTCCATATCAAGTGCTTCTGTCGACACCCACTGCAGTCAAGATCGCAGAGCATGCCTCGTGGATCCACCTGACGCACTTCAAACTAGTTAAGAACTTTGAACTGGACAAAAATACTGTCACATGTCAAGAGAAAAATGATAGAATCCAGAAAAAACAGGAAGGCAGAAAAACCATTTCCTCAGAAGTATTGCATAATCATCCTGTTAACTGTACTAGTGACAATAATCTTTTTGTTGTGGCCATTCCTTTTTCCAGCCACACAAACTGAGCTGAATATACGTGAAGCGTTACTCATAAACTGGCACCCAAACTTCAACACTTACCAGGCAATTATATATGTGTATGCTGAGACTTTCAATGTTTCGAATTGCTGGATTTGCACAGCTTTGCCGACAGCATACAGGGTGTTATTAATGGCTGCAGTCCCCCTAGGGGTCAACAAGACCTGGGAAAACTTGATTTATGATACCTAAACCATTACATCACAAGATGAAATAGCATTGCACTTGTCTGTTCCACAAAAGGGAACTGTGTGTTTTTATAAAAATGATACTGTTCAGGTGGGTTGAAGCAATTGTAATGTGACTGTTCCTTATAAATGTTACACTAAAGCTAACAATGCAGGTTCTTATTGTAATACAAACTATGATTCATTTCTTGAATTGATGCACAAAACAATTGATGAAGTAAAACATAATTCTGTTTTTTATAAACAGCTGTCTATAATTGATAGAAAAATGTTTCATGCAGGGCAAGTGTATATTCATAGCAAAGTTACTACTAAAGTAGAGGACTGTTATTTCATATGTGGCAGAAAGGCATACAAGTGGTTACCTGAGAATTGGTCCGGCAGTTGTTTTTTGGGCTACCTGGTTCCGGCCATACGACACACTGCAGTTTTACCTCGAGGAAAAATTCGGAATGTCCGAGAGGTCGTCAAGAAACCCGTTAAGAAACCTGAAAATCCAGTGGGGCAAATCGATGCGCGCTGGAAAAACCATCATTCTATAGGTGATAAACTGACACACATGGACTTGAGTGACAGTGTTATATCGTGGGCAGGCATATCACCAGCATATGGAGCAGTGAAATCGATCTGGGAGCTGAGAAAACTGTCTAAACTTCTTGAAGTAATGAGCAATGCAACTTTTTCCACTCTTGAATTAATGACTGATGAAATGAATGCCATGAGAACTGTAGTGCTTCAAAACCGCATGGCTCTCGACTTCACCATAGTGGCGAGAGGCAGTACTTGCGTTTTAATCCAGGAGGAGTGCTGTTCGTATATTCCTGACCATAAACACGAGATAGACAATCATCTTGAGGTAATTCAGCAAGTGTCGGCCATGAACAAACCAGGACCAAACCCACTGAGACTTTTTCCAGAAATGGTTTGGGGGGTGAGGTACCATCCTAATGAACATCCTGATTGCCATTTGTGTAGGAATGCTCCTATTGGGAGTATGTGTTTGCTGTGGCATCCCCTGTATGAAAAGACTGATTAAAGACTTTATAGACATGTCAGTTTCTGAAACCTTATATCAAAGTGCTGAGTTTGAAGAACTGTTGAAAAACTGAAATGCTTTCATAAGTTTAAACTGAATGACTCTCTTAACTGCAAATCCTGAGTAGGAAGAGGTTAGGAGAAGAAAAAACTGTGTATGCTTATTTTGAAAGTAGAATAAAAGTATTAAAAGGGGGGAAATGTCAGAAAATATGTATTAGTGTATGTATTAGTAATATGCTTAGTGCATTTAAGGCTTGAAAAGGGTTAACACATTTATTCTATTTCACACTGCATAAAATCTGTACGAATTGCAGAAGCTTTCTAACCTTGTATTGTCATGAAATATGCACAGCTATTGCTTATGCTTTGGAAATTTACAGGAAAGCAGATAAGTTCTGCTTGTGTCAGGAAAATAATGAACAGAACAATATTAATGTTATGAGACTTAGACAAGGAGTTCTGCTTGTGCTGTGAGAAAACACAGAGCTGCAGAAGCTATAGATAATCAGAACAAAGACTGCTTGAAAATATGAACTGCAATCAGTATTTGCTTGTGTCTAAGTTAGAAAAGTACCTTGAAATGTAACACATGTATTAGAACTATACAATAAAAGCTTGTAACGGGCTAAGGCCCACCAAGGCCAGGTTGTTTTTCTCAAAATGTTTTTCATAAATCCAGTCATGTCAGCAGAAAATCTGAGTAACATCTGCTGTAGAACAATACTGAAAGTTGTGTTTGATTACGTCAGCCATAGAAGGCAAAGTCTTGTAGAACAGTATAAGACTATCATACTTCCTGTTAGTAGTTGGGCAAAATCCTGTATTTGCATGTTTTTGTCTCCTTGCAGCAAGTTATTAAATGTGCCTTAACTGAACCTTACGTGTATTGGTCTTTGAAGTTTTTTCCTTTGACAGCCCTATTACTGTATTCAGTTTCCTACCAATTACTGAGGAGCGATCTATGCTTGACCTCCAAGGCAGTCTCTGACCCAGCCCTGAGAGAAATGTTGCAAATTCAGGAAACTAACGACACGAGGGTACCCTCTCCAAGTATCTAATCCTGATCTCTGACATGAATAGTTCATGCTGGAGAGATAGATATGTGTCACAGAGATTGCCCCTCTTCTGGAATAGGTTTCCTATTCACATGAAGCAGAGTCCTTCCCTGACCAAGTTCAAAAGCAATCTGGACTAATGGATGGGAAATCACAAATTCTATCCTGGGGTGATGTCCATGTCCCTTATGGACAGAGGCAGTCTGTAAACATGTCCTACACCTTGCTTGTTTACCCTTGTTATCTTTCTCCTAAGGATAGAAAATTGGATAGAATCTGGGTAATACTGGCAAGGCTTCTAAGGGCTCTTGAGCTGTTAGCTTAGTAATGTCTTATGAACCTATGAACCTGAGTCCACCCATCCATCCACAAACCCTTTTTCCTATTTTTGCACATGGGGTCTGGGTGTCATTTCAACAATGACAATCATTTACAGCCTATGTGGTACCTTAAAATGATGATTTTTCATTTTTTTTCTCATCAGCTTCATGTCATCAGTTCCCACCTGCAACCCCATGACATCACTGACATTAGATGTGATGATGTCACTAGAGACATGACTGTAAGTGATGGAGAGGCAGTTCAGGTGGGCATATCACACAATACATGCAGTCAAGGACTTCAGCCATACGGGATTATAATTCTAAGTATCAGTATCTGGAGAAACACAGAAGAAAAACATACCCATAAAGTAAATCAAGATGGAAAGTAATCTAACGTGATTCTGTAATGCAAGTAATAATGTAAGACTTTGATTGCCATTCAGTGTAAGTTGGGAAGATCTGAAAACCACAGAAGAAGCTGCCTTTCTGGAAGCTGAATATATTTCTCTATTGCCCCCTCTGGCATTGTGCATCTCCATGGTCCATCTAGTTTTTGAAAGGTAAGGTTATAGAAAATAAATGACTTCCAAAATGCAAATGAAACTATAAATAATATGTGAATGTTACTACAATAAGGCATGTGCAGGAATGGAGGAGTATAGAAAATGAAATTTTTGTTCAGCGATGTATATAAAAAGCTCTAGACAAAAATCAGTAAAAACTCTAGAATACATGGATATAACATGTATGGATTTCTGAAAACAGCAGCCATTATAGTTTATCAAATTAGTAGAGTAATAGGGATTCATAAAAAAAAATCTGCATGTGTACAGGTGATGTGTGCTTGCTTTGTGCTTGCCTGCGATTGTAGAATTAATTTACAGAAAGACATGCCACAGAATTAGTCGTAAAAAAGGTATTCTACTCATCTCATAAGTAAGGGCATTGCCTCTGGGGAAAAAAAAGTTGTAACCTCCCTGTACTCTTCACTCATTAGTCCAATAATTGAGTACAATGTCCCTTTTGGTATGTACCTTTCCAAGCACCTGCAGCAATTGGAGAGACCACAGAGGTTCTTCACAAGGAAAAGTCAAGGTCTTCAGCATCTGTCCTATGTGGGTCATCTGAAATTACTATCACTTTATTATATTTCATACAGAGTACTCAGAGGCAATCTCTGCCTTACATACAAGGCAATCTATGACCCTGCATTATTGGAAATGATGCATATCGGCAAGTCAAATGGTACATGGGTTACTCACATTAAAGACCCTAACCTGGTATGTAACATTAACATAACCTGCTGGAGGGACAGATTTGTCTACCAGAGGTTACCACACCTTTGGAACAGACTCCATCTTCACCTCAAACAGAACACCTCATTGACCCTCTTCAAATGCAATCTGGATGACTGGATGTGTGACCATAAATTCACCCTGGGGGTTCCACCTGTGTCCCTCTTGGACAGGGGCAGTAGGTGTTAATCATAGAAATAAGGGTACATACATATATACATATATATATATATATATATATATATATATATATATATACATACAGATATTTCAATCATGAGCATTAATGACCTTCTAGCTTGCCAATATGCCAAAACACTTGTTCCCATAATAAGTATCCAGGCTGTTCTTAAAAATATCTAGACTAGTACTTCCTTTAATGCAATTTGGTAGTCTGTTCCATGCATTAGCTACTCTGTCAGAGAACCAGTTAGTACACTTCTCATTCCTATAGACTCTCCTACATAGGTTGTCTGATGATTCTCTAGTTCTTTTTGTTAACTCCAAACATTCCCAGAGGTAGTTGTCATTAAATGCCCTATATAGTTGAATAAGATCTTCTCTTAGAGATCTGTAAGAGATATTGTACAAGTTCAGATATTTTAGTTTTTCATAATAACTTAAATTTTCATATCCATGGATACCCTTCTTATATTTCCATTGTACTCTGTCCAATTTACTCATGCTTGTTTTCTTATAGGGTTTCCATACTGTTATTCCATACTCAAGTTTGGGTCTAATGTAACTAACAAACAATGGCTTCATTATTTGTGATTTCCTAGACTTTATAAATCTTTTATACATCCTATAGTTCTATAACTATAATTAGCCAGTTGGTTGATATGATTAGAAAAACTCATAGCTGAATCTACCCATATATCCAGGTCCTTAAATGAGTCTACAGTATCAATCACTGTGTGCTGTATTAAATATTCACCTTTCAATGTATGCCTACAAAATCTCATATGCTTAGTTTTTGATGTATTTATCAGCATATTATTCTCCTGTGCCCAGATGGTAATATTAGTCAAGTTATTTTGCAGACATGCCTTATCTGTAACACATGTAATCAGTTTACCCAATTTCAGGTCATCTGCATATAGACTGTAGAACACCTCAAATGAAAGAGTTAGGTCTGAAAGATATAATTTAAGCAAGTAAGGACCTAGGACAGAGCCCTGTAGGATGCCTTGACTGTAACCAAGGATTTTGCCTGTCCAGTTGCTGTATGATACTTGCTATATCCTATTTGTAAGCCATGCAGCTATCCGTCTTATCAAGAGTAAATCAATACCTAGTTGTACTAATTTTTTGATCAGTGTTATGTGTATGACCCTATCAAATGCTGATGTTAAATCTATATAAATTACATCACAGCACAATTTGTCATTCATAGCTGTTATTATATTATTATATTATTATAGAACATCTTGTTACAGGTGGTAATAAATCTGTTTTCAACATATGCATGCTGATATATGGTTTCAAGTCCAAACCTATCCAGTTGGCTACGCTTGTAAGGTCCCTAGGGCCATTGGCCTAGTTACTTCCTATGATCCTATGAATTCACTGGAATCATTTCCTGTCTTTATCACATAGTTAATATAACATCAGGTTCTAATGTCTCAGCATACCTCAGGTGTGCATGGTAAAACACAGCATGGAATATGCATACGCAGATATATTAAGTGCAACTACACTTTGTCCACTGCAGATTTTAGAGCCATTTTGTCTACTCCTACTGACTTTTAAATGTATCATACCTCTGAACTATCCAAATTTTCACAAAATGTCCAGGCTTTTGCCTCATAGTTTTGGTCTGTTCTACATAAAATTATGATTTTCTGGCAAATCACTGAGGATTGAAGTCAGAAAATAATAAAAGGCATTTGAGTTTCAGGCTTCATATCCTTCAGAAAATTCATGCTAATGCAAAACCTGTTATCCTATCAAGTTTTTAAGTTTGTAATAGCAATATGTAAAAATTGTCCCTATTTCTGGACCTTTGTCCCCTCATTATTTATCACTTTGTGGAGACTTCTTGTTCTAAGAGGTTTAGAGATACAATTTGTATGCCATGTCCCAGAAATGGCCTTTTGTATAGGAAAGATGCAGACTGTTGCAAACAGTTTAATCAACCTATATTCAGTAAAAAGTATGTCACATACTGAGTAAAATATGTGATAGTGCTATTGGTGTATTACCATCATATAGTTTCTACCTTACATTTGTATTCAGTATGCACAATGACATTTTTTATCAGGACCATTATCATGGTTTTGAATAATGCTGTGTGTAACTGATTTTCTTGACAAAAAAGAGATAATGTTGTTATAACCATTTCAGACTATAAATGCAAGAGTAAGGCATTATCAACATGATATGTAATTTCAAAACAGAAAGATCTAGAAGGGGTGTAATTGTTTGACATTCTTAGTAAAACTGATGCCTGAGGCTCTGGCACTACTCTCTCATAACAGCATGACCCCTTGACTTGGTGGAGTCCTCAGCATATTAAGAACATTATGTTCCATTATAGTTCTTGTACTTGAGATTACATGTTCAGGGCCATTATATTACCATATTCTGTCTGATGTGCAGTACGCAAAACCCTTATATGCAAATCTGAAAATGGAATTAGCTACAGTAATTGCACACAAGTATGCAGGGGTGGTATCAGATGCTGTCTTGTTCATATCCATTATAATATGTAATGGATGATGAATCAATGCCATACAACAGATAGTCTATAAAATGAAAAATAAGCAATGCTAAGCATTGCACAGCTCTGCTTACCAGGTGTAAGCATTGTGTAAATATGACTGCTAAGCAATAAGTAGCCCAGCTAAGTGCATTTGACCATTGGTAAGCAGTGCTGAACCTGTCCCTTTAAGCAATGCCAACCTTAGCTAAGTAGGTTTTTCCATAGCTTAGCTTAGCTCAGCATATTCAAAACCATCAAATCATGGCAATGGCTGGGAAATTGGCCGTATCTAAACCCCACAGGTGGAAATACAGCCCATAACTGGTTGCAGCATCCCACTGTAAGCAGAATGGCTGGAGTCGGAGAGGGAATGGGCTTCCATGCGCAACACTGGGGCATCCAGGAATCCAAGGTCATGGTAGGACTCCTAGTAAAAAAAAAACATGATGAGAGACTGCTGCAAAAGCCAGTACCAAGGCTCCCACTATAAAACAGAAGCATGGGACCATCTCGCCCGTGACCTCACCAGTGTCATTGGTATCCTTCGGTCTGGTGAGCAGGCCAGGCACCACTATGCCAAATTGAAATGGAGGAAGAGGGAGCACTTGAACCAGTGGGTCTAAGAATCAAGGCAGAAGGGTGATGTCCCAGCAGTGTGTAAGTACTCATACTCGTAACTGTTTAATAATGTCCAGCCTTTGTATACGATGGATAGGTATGGCTAAATATTTCTCTATTTCTCTTACAGCTGCAGCTGAGTGAGCTGTGAATCTGGAAGCCCATGCGAGTAGGCTGCAAAGGCTGAGTCATGAGGCTGGTGAGTAACAATCCTGCTTGTAGTAGTCATACCAAATACATATAAAAGTAGTAGAAAATCAGCTGCCAGTATAAAAAGTATTTTGTGTGTGGGTTGTACTAAATAAACCAGACAATATAAAACTGTAACTGCCTGGCAATATAGCTCTAAATCCTGGACTGGTTGTGTTTACTCTGGTATCATATGGCATTTTTAGTGTTGCATTCTCTGAATAGTAATTTTGTATTAACCACTGTTACCCACACTGTGCTACATAATAAAAATGTCTAGAAATGTCTGTATAAGACTGTTGTAATTACAAGGTCAGATTGTACAAATGAGAGAGACGTAGACAGAAAGCACTGAAGAAATAGATGGCAATATCCAAATAGCACACTCTACTGTGACTTAAATTGTTCTATTTTTAGCAAACATAGCCATGGTTTGATTCCTAGGAGTGGTAGTAAGCTGTATGCATAATCTTACCTCTCAACTGTACAGATTTGTTCAAAATGCCCAGATAATTGGCTCATATTTTCTGCCTGTTACCCTGTCCCCTTGGCAAATCAGTGGGATGATCTCAGAATTTTAGGCAGCAAATAATGACATACATCTGAATATCAAACCTCAAATCCTTCAGAAAACTTATATGAAACAAACCGGTCACTCTAGCAACTCACCAAAAGTTTATGAGAGCAGTATTCAAAATATGTCCCATTTCTACCCCAATGTTGTCAAGCTATGACCAGAGTGTGTGCGTTAACAGATTGAAAGATATGTGCATAATATTAACTCAGAATCTGGGAATATTTGTGGAAACAGTCAGGTAGTGTTAACAAACATTCCCTCCACAGGTCTGCCAGATAAGAAATCTGTGCCTGCCAATAAAGTTTGAATCCTGGACTGGTAGTGTTTACTCTGATATTGTATGGCTAACATGTAGCATTTAGAACATCTGATATCAGAATAGTACTGTTGTGCCAACCACTTTTGTTCACACTGTGCTACATAAAAATATGTCTAGGAATGTCTGTATGAGACTGTTGTAATTACAAGGTCAGATTGTACAACCATGAGAGACTTAGAAAGAAAACACTGAAGGAATAGACAGCAATATTCAAACAGCACACTCTGCTGACATTTAAATGGTGGTATTATTATCAGACACAGCCATGGTTTGAATCCTGAGAGTGGTAGTAAGCTGTATGCATAATCATACATCTCAACTGTACACATCCATTCAGAATGTCCAGATAATTGGCTCATATTTTCTGCCTGTTCCCCTGTCCCCATGGCAAATCAGTGTGATGATCTCAAATTTGTAGTCAACAAATAATGACATACATTTGATTTTCAGACCTCAAAACCTTCAGAAAATGTATATGAAATCAAATCCTGTCACTCTATCAGCTTTCCAAGTTTATGAGAGCAATATTCAAAATATTTCCCATTTCCACCTCCATGTTGTCAAGCTTTGACCAGAGGTTGTGCAATAAGAGATTGAGAGGTATGTGTATAATATTAACTTGGAATCTGGGAATATATGTAGAAACAGTCAGGTAGTGTTAACAAACATTCCCTCCACAGGTATACCAGGTAAGAGATGTAGAATCTAGCTGTAAGACAGTTGAAGTATACACTTGTTTACAAACATACCACTGGCCAAACCAAGGCCATAGGGTAGTGTAATAATACATGTACCTTAATGATTAGAGCAATGATCATTAAAGTTGTGAGAACTACAAGGATATATAAGTTGTTAATTGACATCTCTCTCTCCCCTGCACCATATCTGCAACAATAATATAAATACACAAATCAATGGGTATGCTTACACCAAACCTACTGTTGGGACATATGTCTTATTGTTCAATAAATATTGAAATATGCTTCTATTAATGTTCTATGTTGAAATACTTTCATTGGTGGCCTGTTGCTATCAATATAACCTGCATGCCATTGTAATAGCCACTGTGGTTCCATATATGCATGTGTTCTGTTTCCTATGCACCTGTTCCAAATCTGGTGTTTTGGATTAATGGGAATATCTATGCATGCAGTTATAACTAATCCTGGATTGTGCTGACTATTACTAACCGACATATGTTTTAAAACTGCAACACCATAGCACGTTTAGGAAGGCCGGTCCCAGTGGACCCACCTATCCCACCTCATCTGGCCATGGCACCGAGCTCCAGCACATCTGGGACCCACCCCACGACCTCCAATTCCACTGGTCCTGCACCACCTTCGGGTGGAACCACCTCAGGGGATGGGGCTTGCTCCCCCTGGGATTAGGTGCGGACAGGAGGCTGTCACCCATAGTCTGGTCCAGGGATTGGTGCATAGTGAGCCTTTGAAGGGAGTTTGGAGATCTGCTACACAAGCTTAAGGGCCACGTGGCACATTTAGAGGGTCAGCCTGCCCCTCCTACCCAGCACACACAACTTTGTTGCTGTAAAGGTGCAGTGGTGACTGCCCATGGGTGGGGACCTCAGTCCCACTGTTTCCATTTGGGGGCTCATGGGCTTCCGATTTCCAAATACCCCTCCCCATCCAAGGTGTTTACCTCACACATGTGTCCTATACTGCCCCTGTATGCTGTTTTGTCTGTCTTGTCTGTCTTCCTACCCAACCTACCTTCCTAAATATACCTACTATCCTTCCCCAATATCCCACTCTCACCTTAAAAAAAAGGGCAATCTGTTCCAAAAAATAAATCTCACCCCATGCATAGCTGTCCATTTATCACATGTGTCCACTGGACACAGGTAATCTGGTCTAATTGGCTTCACAACATATTATTGTTTTCCTCGCCCTTCTCTCAGGGGTCTGAGTGTCCAAATCTACCTCCACATTCAGTATATATGCACACCTGCTGCTGTAGAAGAAATGGTCAGCTATGGACCTTCCCTACACCCATCCTGCATTTCCCTATCTACTTTCTCTATTGTCTTTCCCTATGCGTGCCCCCTTTTTCACCACTTGCTTATCACCCCTTTTTTTTCTTTTAAAGAAATTAGCACAGGGGTAAGCGGGAATAAGCAGTTTTAAGCAGTAGTAAGCAAGATTACACCTGTGTGAGTGATGCTAAGCAATGCCTACACAGGTTAAGGACCTTCAGGCTAACTGTATGTAAGCTTATTTTACCAGAAATTAGCATTGCTTACCACCACTCAAACCCACTTACAACTGCTTAAAAGTGCCTTAGTCACTCTGTATCCAACAGTCCTTGTTTTGTCCAGCAACAAAATAATTAGCCCTTGCAAGTCTCAAACCCAGGACCCTACCCACCATAGCCACAGTGATTTTCCAGTACACCATTTGAGTTGTATACAAACGTGATGTTTTCTCAAATATATGCAGCACAGTCATTCAACAGTAGAGAAAATGTATTTATATATGTAGGTGTAGATGTGTGTGTGTGTGTATGTGTGTGTGTGTGTATGTATATATATATATATATATATATATATATATATATATATATATATATATATATATATATATATATATATATATATATATATATATATATCTATATGTACATATATATATATTTATATATATATATATATATATATATATATATATATATATATATATATATATATATATATATATATATATATATATATATGTGTGTACACATATATATATATATATATATATGTACACACACACATATATATATATATATATATATATATATATATATATATATATATATATATATATATATAAATAAATAAATGTGTATTGCATTCACACATTGGATCCACACTCTGAACCTCTCACTGAAAAACATCTAACCAAACTCACTATTAATGTGGGTGAAGGGGCCCAAATTAGGGATCTGTTGTAATTATTCCCATTTCCCCTTCCTCTACAGCTGAACAGATATGCCTTGCAACACAATAAACAGCACTTGCAAGTCTTGAACCCAGAATCCTACACAACATTCCCACAACAAGTTAACAGTAAGCCATCTCAGCTGTAACATGTCATGATGATATTTTTAAGATATCATGCAGAACAGTCAGTCTACTATACAAACATTTAGATTATTTGAATGAGATGCAGAATTTACGTTTTGATGAGACTACTTATTTGGGTGCTTCTAGAAATCAAATTAATATTTCATATTCTAGGACTGATTCATATCTTGAGGAATATCTGTTGGATGGAAGAACTGATGTTGAGCTATATGACTTTTTGTATAGAAGGGACACTGTGATACCATTTTTTTCAGTATACCCAAGATTCATAAAAATGTTTTGAAACCACCATTTAGACCAATTGTGGCAGCCAGGGGCTCCACAATTCATCCACTGGCTGTGTTAATAGATTCCTGTGTATAGCATGTGGTTGATAAGACCCCCCCCCACTTGGTAAAGGATTCTTGGGAATTTTGAGGTTTAATAAAAAAAGAGTTATGGACAGGAAACATTATCTTTTTAACAACAGATGTCAAAGATTTGTTCACCAGTATTCCCAAGGGGGAGGGTTTCATGTTGTTTGGACAAGTGTTATTTCAGGAATCTGAACTGGAACATGGCATGACTACACTGGTCTGTGAGATGATGAGCATTGTCTTAGATAATTTTTTTATGGTTTGAGGGAGAGTACTATCAACAAATCAGGGGTGTAGCCATGGAGGCAGTTTGTTCTCCTGTGTATACCAACTTGGTCCTTCTGGGATGGGAGAATCGGTATATATTAAATTGTCCTTTTTGGGGTAGTGTCAAGTTGTATTTATGTTATTTGGATGACATTTTTATCCTCTGGGAGGGTAGTGAGTCTGAAATTCCTAGGTTCATTCAGTATTTGAATTCCAACACGGATTTTATGGATTTTACATATCAGTATGATACTAAAGGTATAAATTACATGGATACTTATATTTCGAAATGAACTGATGCTTTTACGTCAAAAATATATAGAAATGAGACTTTTTGCAATGCATATTTGCATTTTCAAAGTAACCACCCCATGGACAAAAGAAAATATTGTTAAGGGTCAGGCCATTAGGGTGGCCCGTATGACTTTGCATTTGGAGGACTTGGGTCCTGAATTAGAAAAGGTTTCTAGTATGTTCCAAGATAGGGGATATCCCAAATATTTAGTAAAAGAAATCTTGAATGAAGTATATGTGAAATGGGGTGTTTTTTATAAACCACTCCTGGGGGTGGGTTTCCCTATAAGTGTGGACCATTCCAGGGATGGTCTTCAGACGAAAAAAGTTTGAAAAAAACTTGTGTATTGCAGTACAGTTGGA